>NW_013546928.1:0-74754 GCF_000711695.1 Tilletiaria anomala UBC 951 | reverse complement strand
ATTTCCAGTGGGCCGACTTCTTGCCTTCGCCCAAGCGCGTGACGATCTAGCCCATGTACACTGCGCTCTGCCGTCACCCGCTCCCTGGCCGGCCGCTGGAAGACAAGTACTTGGCCGAGTTCTTCCGCCGACGGAGCGCAACGTGCGCGAAGCTCGACGCCATGGGCCTGAAATAACTTCCGTCCTCACAGGCGGAAGCGTTCCACAGTCCGAAGGGCTCTGGCACGTCGTTTGTGCGTTGACGTCTTTCACCGAACGTTACGCATTTGACAAAATTGTATGGCCGTGTATGAAAAGATCACGCTGTTAGCGCAAGGCCAATCCGACACGGAAGGATGGTAGAGCGATAATGCAGGCAAGAGGTACCCGCGATTGAAGACAGCGTCTCTCTGATGTACAACTCCTTCACAGTCAAGAGCTACTACGACTGGCTCAGCATACAGGAGGTGATACACGAAGCCAGCCAGCACATTCACCCACACCTCTGCCTCACTCATCACCCTAGCCCTAAATGTGGCTGGAATTTGCTTTGCTCTGATTCGGGACAGAGTGTTGCTTCAATTTCAATCCCTTAAACCATTGAAAGTGACTCCCTCCAAGAAATGTACCGCGCTACCTTGCCCACAGACATCACATCCGAATCAGCAGGCATGGCAACCACATACTAGGGTCCTCAACCTCACGAAAACAGCGGTAAGTTCGGCTTCAGCAGTCGAACGCTCTACCGTAATGTTCCCATACAGCCGACAGCCGAGCACTTTGAAGGATACCAACCCTGCATGAAGAAACTGACCAATACCAGCTTGCACCGCATCGCTGTAACCAGCGAGCATCTACGGGAACGAGAAGATGTCACATCATATATTTCCCGCCTTTCGCAACAGTCATAGCAGATATCCTTGGGCAGAGTTTGGGTTACGACTACAACCGATGGATTTCTTGCAGTTGCAAATGGCAATTTAATTCTACACTGTGGCTGACGAAATCGCTCGTCAAGTAACTACGATAGATTCTTCTCGCACTTCCTCAGTTGCAATCGATGCTGTCACTTCCTGCAAGCCATCCTTCGCCGAAAATCTCGAAGAATTAATGGTGCTTGACGTGGACTTGGCGGCTTCGGGCATGCTCGCCGGTACCTGGGGAAGCATGGGCTTCACGGTGTCGGCCGTTCTTTTGACAGGCTCTTCGCTCTTTGCATCTTGTTCCAGAGTCTCAAGCTCTTTCATGATCTCTTCCTCGTCTATCTCACCAGACGGAGGTACGCCGCTGCGAATCATCTCTTGGATCTCTTGCTGGTCTGCGATGGCGTCGGAAAGTTTCTGCATAGTGTTCTCGACGCGGTCCACTTGCAGAGACGGGTCAGAGAGAATCTTCTTGAGAGTTGTCGCTGAAAGCTCATACGCTGCAACGATCTGAAATGGAGAAAACCAGGTTGAAGTCGACGTTTCGCCAGCGAATTCTCACACATACGTACTTCAGCATCACCAGCTGCCTGCTCGATCTTGACCAAGACAGATCCGAGCGTCTCCACTGTGCCAGTGCGCTTCAGGAGCAGCTCTTCTAGCAACTTGCGCGAGCGTAAGTAGGATTTTGCTTGCTCTTGCGACCTTGCGCACAGCGCTTCTTTGATCTTTCTCGTGCACCTATAAAAGGTGAGAGGGATAAAAATTTAAGCAACCAGCCAATGAGTCCAGCCAATTGGAATCAAACGCACGCCTGTATACGCTCTCCAATGTCCACAATCTGCCGTTCGAGACTCATATGCGTTTCGCGCAAGCTCACAACGCTCTTATCTTGTAGTGTAATTGTTTGCGCGGCTTCACCCTTTCGCAGAGCAAATTTAACGATCTACAAGTGAAAAAAGCGGGATAAGAGAATCATCGTTAAGGTTTTCTTCTTTTTACTCACTTCATTATCGACAGAAACGGCGCTGTATTCCCTCTGAAGATGCTTCAGCAACGCATCGAGATCTCTCGCGCTAAGAGGCTCGCTCCCCGCGTTTGAAGCTCCCCATTTGGATACTACCCTTGTGCACAACTTTCCCTGAAAGTCATCCTTGGTGTAAAGAGAATCCAGCGAGGATAGCAGGGCCCTGTGCTCGTAGTGCTCCCGTAGCACAATCTGGGCCGCTTCATCTACAGCTTCCCAGCAGACCCAATCACCTTGAGCCTCCTTCCACGCTTTCGCGTCACCGCCTTCATCCTCATCATCTTCCGCAGACCCAACGCCAAGCTGGGCTAGCGCCCATGTAAGAACATCCATCGCTAATGATGATGCCACTTTCGTCGGAGAAATTAAGCGCCCTTTTGCCCCTTTTGACGGGCCGGGAAGCGCCTTCTCCGCTGCCATAAAATCTGATGCTCGCACCAACTCGAACGCGTTAGCAAGCTCGAGCTGTGTGAATGTAACCTTGTCAGCAAGATAAAAGCGACCGAGCGCTTCAATGGACTCACAATGACTGTGCCAAGCCCGAGCGGCCTCCCAACATCGCTGAGTGTCCACTTCTCCTTGAAGTCCTCGTTGACATGCATCACGATTCGATCAGCGCTGGAGGCTTTGCCTTTACCTTTCACATCTGCAGATGTAGTCGCAGTTGCCGCATCGCCTTGAATACCTCCTTTGAGCGTTTCTGTCAACACTTTTCTCCACCACTCAATGTTTGCCCGGAAGGACGCCGGGTTGGAGTTCTTGTGTCGGGACAGATCAGAGTAGAGCGAATGCAGACGAGATGAAGAGGCCTTGCGGTCTTGAAAGTCACGGTGCTTCGCCAAGTAGGCATGGAAAGAGGACATTGTAAATAGCGTGTAGAAGCAATGTACTTGTCCTTGCAATGTCGGAATGAAGACCCCAGATAGAGGTAGGAGGAACTGGCCAGAATGAACCTTGTGCCTGTCCGACCCTATCTCCCGAGCCGAAAGTTCGGATGACAGGAGCAGGGTTGCTCGCGAGAATTCCTAGCCACTAGATCCTCGCTACAAAAGGACTGAATGAATGAAAGTGTGCAGCGATGCAACAATCGAATATAAGGGATAAGCAGATGGCAAATGACGATATTGTGATAGGAGATTTATCGTCGTAGGCCTCTAACATAGTATCAGTACATAGACCAAGATGCTGTAGATTTAGTTGGCAATTGGCAATAGTATGCCATGCTGGGAGATTTTGCATATTCTACACGTCTACTAGAGTCTCATCTCGAAAACCTGAACAACTCCTGGTACCGACATCAACCATGGGTCATCGGGCTTCGATCTTGCCATTGTCATTGGCACCATTCCCCTTCATACGCTTTTTCCTGCACTACAGTCGTTGGAACGTATCAAGATATCACGGTGGACGATGACCTGGGCGCGGCAAGCCTTCGAGAGCTTCCGTCTCAGTGGCCGTGTGTTAGGTGGCGGCATTGCAAGCAACCGCTGCTGCCCTATCTCTTGCGCCGTTCTTGCCAGACGATCGATCACTTCTGGTATTGACAGCCTGTCCACCCTCTCAGGCGGTCCGTACAGCAGTCGCGTGAAGCCTTACTATGTCACTACTCCCATCTTTTACGTCAACGCCGACCCTCACATCGGTCATTTGCATTCTGATATCGTCGCCGATGTTCTCACAAGATGGAGCCGATTGCGATCGCGCGGCGTCTCTCCAAGAGCAGGTGCTCCAGGCGACATACTCCATGCGCGATCCCTCAATCCAGTGTTAACAACCGGGACAGATGAGCACGGTCTCAAAATGCAAAAGGTCGCAGAAGCTCTTGGGGAGCATCCTCAAAAGCTCTGTGATCGAGTCAGTCAGCGCTTTCGAGCATTGGCGGATGCAAGCAACATCAATTACACCCGCTTCATTCGTACAACGGACTGCGATCACAAAGCGGCTGTACGACATTTCTGGAAGCGGCTGGAGCAACGTGGATACATTTACAAAGGCAGTCATGCCGGGTGGTATGCCGTGTCAGACGAGGCCTTCTACCCTGAAGCTCAAGTCACAGATGTGAAGGATGAAGTCACTGGAGAGACGTACAAGGTGAGTTTGGCAATGTCTCTAAATCTCAGCTATTGTTTGCTCAGAAATCAATCCAAAAGATTGCCATTGAAACCGGACAACGTGTGGAATGGGCAGAAGAAGAGAATTACAAGCTCAAGCTGTCCGAAATGGCTCCGCACCTTCTGCAATGGTTGGAGCAGACTCCTTCGCGTGAGTTCATCACGCTGCAGCCATAAATCTCTATTACTGACTTTCCGACGGTCAACGTATGTCACAGCTGTGCAACCACACAAATATCATGCGCAAATTGTGGCAGAAGTGAAAGCGGGCTTGCAGGACCTTTCAATCTCCCGCTCATCGTCTAGACTCTTCTGGGGCATCCAAGTGCCAGATGACGCCAGCCAGTCCATCTATGTCTGGGTGGATGCTCTTACAAATTACCTCACTGCTACTGGATACCCTTGGCTGGGCTCCAGAGGTGATGAGAAACAGAGCGCGTGGCCAGCAGATGTGCATGTCGTGGGCAAGGACATCCTCCGGTACGTTTTGAACAACAGCCTGAGCAGCATCAGCAGTGCCCTGACAAGTCGCATGAATCCATACAGCTTTCATGCCATCTATTGGCCAGCGCTCCTGATGGCAGCAGGGCTCGAGCTGCCTCGCGTCGTCCTGACCCATGCCCATTGGACCAAAGACAAGTCCAAGATGTCGAAGTCGCGTGGTAACGTAGTCGACCCTTTCAAAGCTCTAGATGCCTATGGGGTGGATACGATGCGTTTTTTCCTTATGCGCGTCGGTGGGAATTTCGCTAATGACTCAGGTGCGCACGCATGTGTCTTGATCACCGCTTCTCGCCATGATGTCCACTGACACCTTGTGGTGCAGATTACTCGCATCACACACTTTTGGAGTTTCATCGCAAGTGTCTTCAAGGCCAGTTGGGCAATCTCCTGTCACGGGTGATGGCTCCGAAGATCGTGTCCAAGCTCTTACCGGCGGGAACAGCGTTGCACGAAGACGAAGTCATTGTCGAGCTTGCGCGACCTGCAGTTGGAGCTGGCAATGGCCCTGTCGAGCAGCTGGTCTCTGCTCTCACTGCGCTACCAGCAAATGTCGATGAGCACATGGAGCGTTTTGAGCTTTCAAAAGCATTGGAAGTGATCTTCGAGGTTATTGCAGTGGTGAGTCCTCGGCGCTGAGCCTTGTAATGACGGTCACTGACACAAGTGGCTTTCTGTCTTCAAAGGCAAATGAGATGATTCAGCATCTCCAGCCATGGTCGCCCAACACTGCGAACGAGAATGTAGCACGCGCGGTATACTTTACAAGTGAGACGCTGCGGATTTGCGGGTTGCTTCTGCATCCATTCATGCCAAGCAAGATGGAAGAGTTATTGCTCACTCTTTGCATCGAAAGAGGCGGTACGACGACAACAGAAGGCGATACGGGTGCGCGTAGCTGGGAAAGCTTACGAGTATTGAGGGAGAGCATCAAAGTGCAAGTATCGAAAAAGAAGGTGCAACATCTATTTCCCAAGCTGGACATTCCAGAGGAGTCATGATGCGTAGCTCACCATTGCAATACATTATGCGTCCTGGGCGCTGCTCGCCAAGCGCGCCCTCCTGTGGATGCCTTGCTGCAAATACTATAACTGCACACCGAATCGCTTTGCAAGCCACGCCCGTTCCAGAACAGACCTTTGCTCACACCGGCCCGTTCGGCCCCGTAAGCGACTCAGCGACCATTTGCTTTTCTAACTGCACTCCCTTGGCCAGATCTAATTCTTGCCCGTCTTTTGCCTGCAAGTCTGCGTTGGCCAGCTCCGGGATCTGACTGCCTTCGCGCTCCTCTCTCCATCGTCTGAGCGCCTCGATCGTGATGACTTTGAGGTTGTGCTTTGTCGCGAAAGCCAGACAGGCATCTCGTGCTGCAATGTTTCCCTCTGCGCTAGAGGGATCGACAAGCTCGCACAGGAGCGCAACGGGAGCTTTCCCGCAGGCTCTGCATAGATCTGTGCGCAGGATGGGGAAAGCGAGTGTGACTTGGATGTCTTTAAATCGCAGGCGTTAACGATAATGCAGCAACTCACCAACGCCCGCCTCTGTGTGCCCCTTTCGTACCCTGACGCCACCCTCGGTGTACCGGAGCGGGACCATATGCCCTGGTCTCGAAAAGTCTTCCGGCAAAACTTCCGAACTTTTGTTCGGCTCTTCTGCCCCGGCAAGCGCAAGCTTTCGCGCCGTTAGCGCGCGGTCATGCGCCGAGATGCCTGTCGTGGTGCCGTGCTTGTAGTCGACTGTCACAGTGTACGCTGTCTTGTGCTTTTCTGTATTGTTGGGCACCATCATGGGGATATGAAGCGATGTGAGAACAGAAGGGTGGACGGAAATGCAAATGTATCCGCTGCAGGCAATGCAAGCGGCAGCATCAGCAAAACGACATTCATGCGCAAGGGCGGGCGATACCATCGAGCATTGGGTCGCCTCTGCTTCTGAAGCAACAAAAGAACGCACCTTGTATGCCGAATAAACCAAGCCATCTGCTCAGTAGTGATGCTTTCTGCGGCCACGATCAGGTCTCCCTCATTCTCGCGATCTTCGTCGTCGAGCACGATTACGAACTCGCCTCTGCTGAAGGATTCGAGAGCTGAATCGATCGTATTAAAACCGCTGGTCGATAGAGATACGTCTGCGCCCGCTGACGCAACTGCTGGCGAAGGCATTTCCTCTCGAAGGAGAGGAGGAATCAGGCGAGCCGGGCCTGGTTTGGTCATCGCTCTCTTTTTGAGCTTTGGGAGGTATAGATGGCTCGCAACGCACAAGATATGAACTGCGATGGGCAGTCCGAGGAACCCAAGGAAAGTTCCTTCGTCTGCGACAAGGATAGAAGAGGGCGGGTTGTCCAAGTGTCCAATAAGAAGAGAGATGGCAAGAGAGAGAAATGCTTGTGGTCGATCCAGTGTCAGAGACGAGCGTCGTCTCTCGTCGTTGTCATAGTGGGTTCTTTCCTCTTCTCGCGCTCATTCTTTTCCGGCCCGGTTCGTCAACGTGAACCGGCTATAAAGAAAGAGGGCGCGGGGTTAGGGTTAAGACTAGGGCTAGGGTTACAGCGAGGAAGCATCTCATCGTTCGGTGCAACTCAGATTCTCCCGCCCGGCAGAGTTAGAATCTCTCGATGCTCCAGTCGATGGTGGTGAATGCAGACACCCAACTTTGCTCTGCCTTCAAGACCATGTTATGGAGCTCATGGGGTATGCCCTGGCAGCGTCACTGTTCTCCCGTTGAAGCTGGCTGCCCTGATATAGCACAGGCGATCGGAATACGAGCCAAAAATGGCGGACTTGACGCAGCTCAATCCACCCAAAAAGGTGAGTTCCCGCGAGGTCATCGATGAAACCCCGCCGACGGCTGTGTGCATGCAATCTCACTTGCCCCTCCTGGCACCACCATCTCCTTACACAGAAAAGCAAACCGAACAATCACCATCACGTTCAAGATGCCGCACACTCATCTATTTTGGATGAAGCGAATCGCAAAGAGGCCGTATCACCTTTCTACAGCCGCGTCAATCCGCACAAACCGTCCGCTTTTTCTCTACCTATCACTTCATCACACGGCAGCCGCAAGCATACTCTGAGCATAGCACTGCCTGGCAGTATCATACTCAACTCGCAGTCTCCCGAGCTGCGTGCAAGGCTGGTCGCCCACGTTGCGCGCGCTGCCGCTATCTTCAACGTGGATGAGATTGTCATCTTCAAAGAAGGACAAAGGGCAAAAGATACTGCTGTGCTCGAAAGTAGAGGCGGCTATGGAAGAGGGCGGTACAGCAAGGGTGCAAGTATCACCGAAGAGGAAGGTGGAACAGGCGATTCGTACGATGAGGATGCTTTCATGGCGAGAATCCTGCAGTATCTCGAAACGCCTCAGTGAGCGGAGCCGTACTCGATTACTTCCTTCACCGCACACTTGCGCTGACTCGAATGCACGGTGTCTCCCAAAGGTATCTCCGCAAGGTTTTATTTCCCATGCATCCTGATTTACGCTACGCTGGACTGCTACCGCCGCTAGACTTGCCGCACCATTTGAGGAGGGAAGACCAGGCACGCTACCGTGAAGGGGTCATCGTCAGCCCGAACGCCAAGAGCAGCTCCAAGCACAACAAGGACCCTATGAAAAGTGGAATGCAGGAATGGCTGATTGACGTGGGGCTTTGGGATAACGTCCGTACGGAGGCACCGGTGAGCGCGGGCTTGGCGGCGGATATGCGTGTCACGGTCGAGATGCCCAAGAATGAGAGTGGTAAAGGTGAGCCTCGATGATGACAAGAACACTGCCCAATGCAACGCCTGGTGACTAGACTCATTATCTATTCGTGCAGCAACACTTGTGTCCCCTCGCACGCCTGTCGAAAAGCAAGGCATGTACTGGGGCTACTCTGTCAGACTCTGCGACTCGCTTTCCCAAGCGCTCAGCAGCTCACCCTGGCAAAGCGGGACAGACGCGAGCGGTGATGGCGGCTACGACTTGGTCATCGGCACATCTGAGCGCGGGCAACCTGTCTCTCAGCTCTTAGCTCTGAGCGGTGGGGGGACGGGTGATGCGGCATGTGCAAGTAACGCGGGGATACCTCCTTTCCATCATGCAATGCTCGTCTTTGGCGGACTCAGTGGACTCGAGGTCGTGATCGAGCATGACAAGGGGATACCCTTGGGTGCGGATGATGCACACGAGCTCTTCGACCTCTGGATCAACGTCGCAGAGAACCAGGGCAGTCGGACGATCAGAACTGAAGAAGCTGTACTCATCGCGCTGTCGCGACTTGCGCCTGCTCTCGAGACGGCTGGCAGGAAGGTGTAACGACTCATCTTGATTTGTCTTATGTATCGTAATGCCTATCTCTATTATACCTGCGTGACCACGCGTTTGCTGTCTGCTTGACCCTCCACTGCGGATGGTGGCGGCGCCAGTGGCCGCTCTCGCTCCCATGCAAGCGCGCCCCAGGCCCACATGGCATCCAACACGCTCGATCCTCCTGCGAGCACAAAGACGAGCGTGATCGCGTAGAAGAAGTTGGCATTTCCCGATCCAGCGTGCAACCATAGGTGGTGAAAGAGCGGGAGAAGAAGAAGCGAATACGTGTAGAGAAGCGTCGTCACCGTTGGATAGCGGAGGTCTGCACGGAGAGCGCGCCAAAATGCAAAGCGTAAGTGAGATGTTAATACAAAGATCCAAAGAGGTTTGGCTCACATGGGAAAATCTCGGGATGTAACGACAGGAGGGCGAAGTAAAGGGCCGTATCCCCAAGTGTCGGGTACGACTTGAACACAGCCGTGATGCCGGACAGGACAGTGACAGCAAAGAGAGGATCGTAGGTGTATTTGATGCACAGCGGCGCACAGTAGCTGGCGAGATGGACGTTGAACGCAAGCAAGAAAAAGTTGCGAAAATGGTCGAAAATCTCGATAAAAAAGTACCACCACAGCCCGATGTTGGGGGTCAAGTCGGATACGATGAAGAGGTGCAGGTAGACTTGCCGCAACACGCCGGCAACATTTCCGTTGGAGAGAGGCCCAAGAGATAGGTACATTCCGCCGAATGTCAGCAGCGCCGTGAGAGAAACCAGCCGGAATGTCAGGCGTGGACTTGTGTGCTGTGTCAATGACGGTACACATCTGGCAGCCAGCATGACGAGCGCTGGTGCAATGATGATGGGGTATAGCGAGACGACTGCATTGGCGGACAGGGCAGCAGCGAAGAGAAAAGTGAGAAGGAATATCAACACACTGTTTCCTGCGCCCCCGTTCAGCTGACTCCTGCGAGACGCCAGGTATGAGATTGACGTTGCTAGCATCGTCACAAAACAAGTGAGAGTGTTGTATATGGTTGTCGAAGACATTGCCAGGCTTGTGGCTAAGACGAGCGGGTTGAACAGATAGAGCGCTGCCACTTTTGCCCTGCGATCTTCTCCATCGATGCTATTGCTGCTGTTCGTGGTTGCTTTCTCGGCATCGCCGTCCTTGTTGGCTTTTTGCCTCTCATAGGCTTGCACGTTGAGCTCGACCTCACGAGCACCTCGTATTCGACTGTACTTGTTCCGCCATGCAGCGCGTCTAGCTTCTGTGATTGCTAGAAAGATGGCGCCAAGCACGTCTAGCAGCGTAAAGAGCCATTGTAAAGGTGTAAACCTGCTAGCAGACTTGACAGCCAACGCGAACAGCCCTGAGAGCATCGCGTTCTTCTCAGTCTGTTGCTGCAGCTGGCTGAGAAAAGATCCGACACCTCCGCTCTCTCCCTCCCATCTCCCTTGGCGAGAGTATTCATGCTTTCGACTGCGCGCCCCACCGTACTTGTGCTCTGGTCTGAGGTGGAGTTTAACGGCTGGCGTTGCTACAAATGGTCGCAGGGCCCAGACCATGAGTGGCGAGTGATGAACGTGACCTGAGCTCCAAGGGTTCGAGCTGGTAATTTGTGGTACTTGCTGCGACTTTCCAGGTCGTTGTTCTTGATTTGATCCTGCCGGCACAGCATGCCGGCCTTGCTGCGTCAGGTCATAAGCGCGAGCGAGGTAGACGGCTTCTTTCAAGCTCTTGAGGCTTGTGCTAGGACTGGCAAGTTCTATGCTCTCTGCAAGATCTTGTAAAGTCGATGGGGGGAGAAGAGCGAATAGCGCCAGTCGGGACGCGAGCCCGAGTACTAACACGAGCTGCAGCTTCACCCTTGTTGATGATGGTGGGGACGTTGACGAACCCCCAGACACGGGTTTGCCGGCCGGCTGTCGACCATGGCCGGTTGCTCGGCGGGCCGGATCAGCGGCCGAGCGCGAAGCCTCGACGACCTCGTCCCCGCTTTCTTGAGGTATCATTTTGCTGTATCAGTTTGCCGCAGATGCGACAGTGGCCCAGTAGCTAGCTGAACTTTCGCTTGTCATAAAGACCCGCATGTTCTACAAAGAATGCAATTGAAGGAATGAGGCGCGTCCTGACGAGAGGCTGAAGCTGCACTGAATGGAAGCAGATCTGCAACCCTACATTCAATCCTGGCTGACATTGAGGTGGGATGTATGCAAATGATGTCATCGGGTCGTCGTCAAAGCCCCGCCTAGCGCGCATCCTTCTCTCATAAACACAATATACATGGTAGGGCGAGCGAACACCGTTCTGTTGGTACGAAGAAACGCCATGCGACGCGTAACGAGCGCGTTAAGATGAAGAAGGCTTCGCGTGATGTAACACAACCCAGGCCGCTGAAAAAGGGAGGCACATGCGTATCGCAATACGCCTGGCGCGACTTTCACAGCTCGCACACTAACTAAATATACGCTTTGCATAGGCGGTCGATGCAAGGCTGGGGCACTTCACAGCTCAGACTTGTGCATACTCCTCTCCCCGACTAAAAGAGATAGAAGGGTGGGAGCATCATCATGACCAGAATGTCAGACCCGAGCGCGGCTACGACATCAGCGCGGCCACGACATCAGCGCAGCAATAGCCAATATCCAAGACGATGCAATGCCAAGGATATCTCGTGGCCGTGACGAGCAGCCTGACAACCCAGCAAGCAAGCCGGTCGAGCACCTTCCCGAAACTGACAACCCTCCCGACCACAACGAAACACTCTCAACCATCAAAAAGACCGCTAAGGACACGCATCTGTCTGGGAGCAAATATAACAACCCAGCCGAGGCATCTGCAGCTGTGACCATTACTGCTGGAGGCTCTGCCGCAGTAGGCGGCCATGATTGCGCCAAGGCCATCGCTGCTCTTCGTTCGGCTGTACCATTTGACAGCGGTGCGCCGAGCTTCCTTGAAGAAACATGTGTACAGGATCTCGGATGGAACTACTTCGAAGGTGCAGGTGCACGGCTGATCCCCGTCCTGCATGGCATGTCGGACGACGAGCTCTGGCTGCCCATTCTCCGTCCGAACAACCAGACACACCACGTTAGGTGACTGGAAGAGCAAAACAATGACACTCAGGACGATGACAACAACGGTGCAGTTCAATCTGCAGAGAGTGCAGGATTCCTCGTTTCGAAGGTCAATGCTCGTCGACGCAGAAACAAGATCCACTCGATCTCAGCATCTCACTGCAGGAGGAATTCTCGCCAGAAAAGCTTCGCTCGACGCTTGAACATCTTAAAACATCGGCATTGTCTCGATGAACGCATTCTTCAAGCATACTTCACATATCAGGAGCTGGTGCCAATCTCTGCGCATGCTCTTCTTTACATTTTACGCCGTTACGTGGGCGCGCGACCTCCAGCCGGGCGTTATTTTGCGCTACTCATTGCCCTGATCGTGTCTGACGCGGCGCGTAGCACGCTCTTCCCGGCTGTACCACTGGCCATTATCGACGAGCGCATCGCAGATGCACGTCTTCCAGGTGTTGGCCAGCTCAGCACAGATGACAGCGCCATAGCAGCCGCAGGGACGTAGAAGGGAGAGGCCGTCGAGCAGGAAACGCGCAACTTTGCCACATCGCGATGAACCGTTCCCATCAGCACGGCTGATGGATGTACGACCTCCATAAACCACAAAAATGGTGAGAATGGTAACGAAGTCAATGAATTTAACGACATGAATCAAGATGAGGTGGACGTCGAGCACTTTGATGGAGACATATCAGATGACCAAGAAGCAAAGGAAGGAGGTGAGAAACTCAAGCCCGATGCTCTAGCTCCCATGCCATCCCTAGCTGAGGCAGTCACCGAGTGCACTGAGTTGAAGGCAGCTGCCGAAGGTGAGGCCAACAGTGTTCAAGCCCAGGATGGCAGCAAAGCGGAGATTAAAAGATCACATAAAGAAGGCGATAGAAAAGGCTATCTGGAAAAGCATGGTGCAATTTTTCTCAGTTTGAACGAGGTTGCCGATTAGTGGGAAAGGCTGGAGAAGTGCGTGCACAACAATCTTTTCACAAAGCATAGATATTTTATACTGACGATTTTCTGCCACCGCAGGGCTCTTTCGCTGACACCACCGTTTGCGAAGTGGATGCCCCGCTATCGCCTTTCATCATTTCTCGTCCCCGTTCTTCTCGCAGCAGCAGTTTTGAATGCAATGCTGGAGTAGTGGTCCACTACTCGCGCTATAGGCTTCGGCTTCAACCAGCCCCTCTTTCAACACCTTAAACCCGTGCTCGCAATCGCGTTTCTCAAGATGTACTTTTCTCAGTGGTGTCTGTAATGGGAGCTACGCAACAACATCTTGAAAAGTATCCCCATCAATGCGCAGCTTGACCTCACACTCCTCCGCATTCGAGAGCTGAACCGATGCCTACTGCCGCCACGCATGGGCGCGGCGACCCCCTCCTCCTTTCACGAAGGTGCGGCCATGGCCGTTCACCCGGATGTCCCCGAGGAGCATCGCGACGAAATAGCGGTACATGCTTCCAATCACTAGCCGCAGCAGGAGCAGGACGCGAAAACTGTTTCGAGCCAAGGTGGCAGCGGGCAGCCGATGAACAAGAAATATGCCCCCTTCCTTGGCTTACGCAAGGACTGTGTCAAGATTGGCGTCGAGACGTTTCTTGGCGGTAAATGTGTGGAGACGTCCATCAGCCCTCTGCCCGCCAAGAGCCGATTGGTACAGGATGCTATTACTGCCAAGGGCAGGCGTATCGGCGATGGGCCCATCGGCTTCCACGCACGCCACAAGAACAAGCGAGGCCTCATATTTGTAAGCACGCGGGCTACGAGCGCATCTCTTTCCTTTGAGCGCGTCGATTGCTCAAGGGCAAGTCCAAGAGCTTGTATTCGATCAAGCACATGATCGAAGGAAGCAAAGACCTTCAAGTTACGGAAGAAGAATTGCTGGCAAAAGCCAAGAATGGTGACGGCGGAGATACCGTGCAACAGTCTACGCTAATCAGCAAAGCCGTCGAAAACAATGCGCCGATCCACGAAGTCGACGGCCTCTCTTGGGTTTCCAAGCTCGTCATCAGCTAGGTACTCGGTAGCGAGGTCACTGATGGCATGGAGATCGTCGTCTCGCCAGCCAAGTTGTGCAAGCTTACTGCCAACAACTGACACCATGGGGCTTTCAAAGATTGGTCGCTATCGGAAAGAAAACGTGGAAGTTGTTCTGATGCATTCCTGATGGGACCGCAATGTCATTTCAAAAACAGCTCCTGGCTCCTTCAAGAAACACGCATTTGGCTCGTTAATACGCATTGCACGCATACCTGTAGAACTACGTCTGCAAGGATTGTAAAACTACAATCAAACTTTAATCCGCCGTGTCTAATATAGTAAATGGGATATCTTGCGCCAGGTACAAATCATCCAAGCAGGTTTACGGGAAAGCCTGAAAAGTCTACTTGGTCTTGCACCTCTTCACCGTTTGCATTGAAGCCGACCCGCAATCGCAGACGCACCTGCGCCTGTGGCATTCGCGTGGAGACGTTTGTGTCAGGCTTGTCTCAAGCAAATCTTAATGTCAAGACAACATCACTCACTCCCCGAGGCGCCATCACGCGCATCTGTTGTGTCGCAGCCTCACCCGGTGCAAGGGCTTGGCTTGAGATGGCCAGCATTTGTAGCCTTTGACTCTGCAAAGCAGGGTTCAGCGGGGAACGTGATCAACCAAACGTGACACAAAAGAGTTGAACGCCAGATATTACCTTCGGAACGGCGGCCTGAAACTTGATGTCGGATATCTGCTGGCTTCCAGTCACTTTGAAGTTGGCCAGGATGTTAACGACATCAGGTCGCATGGGGCTTACTTGCGGTGTGAGCGTGATGTTGAGGCCCTTCTGGTCGTAAGCGCTGTAGGCAACAACAGAACTTGAACCCGCAAGCGCTGGTGCTGGTGCTTCTGTCTGCGAAGAAGACGAAATACCCACCCCTCCTAACAGATCCAGGCCGCCTAGGTCTGAGTTGGCTGATTGAGCCGGAACAGGCTTCGGCGCGGCGGAAGATGCAGACGGCAAAGCTCCGCTGTGGCCGAACAGGCCCATGATATCATCGACGCTCGCCTTGGGTGGTGCAGCGGCAGCTGCATTCGAAGCGGCAGCATCCACAAGGCCACCCCCGCCAAAGATATCGGCGAGGAGATCCTGCGTGCTTTGCTGCGAAGAACCTGCCCCGGGCGCTGTGCTGACACCATTCCTAGTACCTACCGCTGCCCCTGCCGCTACACTTCCGTCAGCCACGAGGTCGTCGCCGCCCATCAGGTCGAGGAGGTCGTTCTTGTCCACCTTTGTCGAACCGACCGACTTGTTCTCGTTGACAGTGCCCACGATAGTCGCTTTGACTTCGGGCAAAGGCATACTCTCGAGCACACCTTCGCTGATGTCCGGCCGCCGGAGCAGCGCGCTGTACTCAACAGAACGCTGCTGGATCTCGACCTCGACGGTCGAGTCGAAAGACCGGAGGATCTGCTGCACGCGCTGGATCTGCGGCGCATCGCTGCTGCCTATCCGGCTGGTGAGCTTGGCGAGGGCAGTGAGGATGTACTGGCGGATGTGGCTATTGATATATGGCGAGTTGAGAAGTGCATCGAGCAGGTCCACAATGTCCTTTGGCTTGACTTCCCGCACGAGCTCCTCGTCTTCAAAGTTACCGCCTTGAAGCAGCACCTCGCCAAACTCTCCAATTACCCAGACGGCAGCGAGCGTCAGTGACTCTTGCGAAAAGTCCGCGTGCACGGCGGAGAAGAGCTTCTGGACAGTGTATGCTTGAAGTTCTGGCGTATGGCACACAAGTCGAATGAAGCTGCTGAGCACGTCTTCGCGCACGTAGTTGCCTGCCAGCTTGAGCACACGCAGGACAGTGTCGATGTGCCACCTCTTGTTGGGAGCATACTTTTCCGCAGCAAGGCAAATATGCGTCGTCATCCCTAGCTTGAACTCGTTGTCCGCTACCTGCAAAAAGGATAGAAGCTCGCGCGTGAGGACGCGGACATTGGACTCGTTGATGAGAGCGTAGGACAACTCGAGCGCTCGTCGACGGATGGAAATGTCGCCATCGCGCAGGCAGTCGAGGATGATATTGCGGTGACGTTGCACGGCGTTCGTGTCCAGCGAAACGACCTTGTTGAGCGTGTTGAGCGCAACATAACGAATATTGTTGTCGCGATTGCCCAAAAATTTGCCCAGGATGTTGATGGCCATGACGCGCAGCCCGTTCTCCGCTTCAATATCAAGAATGGTGAGGACCGTCTCGTAGAGGATCGCATTGCCCACGTTCTTGCTCGCCTCTGTATTCGTTGCGACCTGCGCTAGAATGTCGTTCATACTCTCGCTCACCGCCTGATGGCCTTTACCCAAGATGCGCAAGAGCCGCAAAATCTTAACCTGCAGAAACGGGTCTGTGATACCGCTGACGTCGTGTTCTGGTGAATAACCTGTCGTCACAAGTGCCTTGAGGTGCCTGACGAGCAGTGGTACGCATTTGCGGAACGCGTCCAGCGTCTCCTCCGATGGATCTACATGGACGATCTCGATGGCGAGAGTGACCGCACAGAGCAGAACGCCATGATTCTTGTCCGAAAGGAGGGAGCGTGTGCGTTCTTGAAAGTGGTCGAGGAGGTCGGGTACCTTTCGGACGATGCGCATAGCGCAGAGAGCAGCCTGCACAAGCATAAGGAGATAAGTAAATGAAATTGAAAAGCACCAAAAGCATCTGTGAGGCTCACTTTTCGACGGATGTAGGTATTACTGCTTCCCATGAGCTTCTCTACCTCGTTGCAGAGATCTCGCGACATTTCCTCCGACGCAATATTTCCGAATGTGCAGAGCGCCAGCCCGACGATGTACATGTTAGAGTGGTTCATGTCGCTGGAGGATGAGAGAAGAAATGCTCGAATGTCAGTAACCACCGTATGCTGCCGCCCCTTCAAGCCACTCGACAAACTCGCTTTTTGAGACCATTCGTGACGAGCGTAAGCACCTCGGTGTTCTCATCGAGCAGCAGCATGATCCCCAGATACCCGAGCCTCTTGTCGGTGAAGCGCGGCGTGGCGACAAGCTTGAGGCACTCGATCTGCCCAAAGTGGGCCGGGTAGCCAAGCATATGAATATAGAGCAGCTTGGCGATGTTATTGTGCCGCGCAAGCGGATCCTCGTCCTTGAATGCCGTCCGGATAGATGCGGACTCCTTCTGGATAAGGTTGCGCTCGTCGGCCAATGTCTTGCACGCCCGAATGGCCTTGATGAGTGCCTTGAGGTTGTACAGGCCAGCGCTGGCCATCAGGCCACCCAAGCGCGGATCCAGTGCGGCGACCTGCTGCTGCTTGGCAAAAAAGGTCGACATGGTGGGCGATCCTTATGAGCAAGCGCAAGGCAACTATGTATGTCTGTGACAGTTAAGCCCGAAGTGCCGGTGGTGCGCTGTACTGGGCCTGCAGCCGATGGTGCCGACTCTCAGAGCTCTGGAACGGGTACTGCAGACCTCGCAGCAATATCCGCAGTCCAGACTGCGCCTGCGGGCCTTTTGATCCGGGATCGCAGCTGTGCAGCGGATTGTCCTGGAGAGTCTCCAAGCTAGCATTCAACGAGAAGGAGGAGGGATGGGCTTCCAACTTGATCTGAATGAAGGTAGTCGTCGCGCACCACAACAACAAACTGCCCCAGTGCCCGAGCCGACACGACCGCCAGCAGCCCTCTCGTCCTTCACTCGTGCGGAGCAGACAGAAAGTAGGGTTAGACAACAGCAAGGTACACATACTTTGTTTCATTGATTACTACGGCCTTATCGTAGTGTTTGTATGAGCTCCGCAGAGTTAGGCAGTGATAAAAAGAGCGCAAATCGAAGATAGTAAAGTAGCATTCACCATCCTTTTGGTCTGAACCGTCCCCCAGCTGAAAGGGGGAGGGCTTGCCTTTCAGCAGGACGAACCGTACTGCGGACGCCGTAGTGCGTTCTGCGAAAGCACCACAGTGCTTAACAGTGCGCCCGCCACGCAACACGCATCGAGACTCAACCCTTGTTGTTCCACTGCTCGTTCAATTCGCTCAAATTGGTAACCTAGAACGCACTTGCTGAGTAGGAAGCGACCCGAGACCATCTACATACATGTATCCCGTGTCCTTATGCTCTCCCTTTCCGAAAAGTCTTCCGCACTAGTACGGCACCACCTCGTCAACCACGACAGAACACAGCCAGGGATGCCCTGGGCACTCACGGTAGCAATGGCTGCACCTACTTAACTCGACAACCTCAGGATAGCCCAAAGCTCCTGAAACTTCTGATCAGGCGCCACGTGGTCGTATGCTATCGCCATTATAGCGAGAATACCAATCCCTCAGCAAGTGCAACTTAATGGCGTGTTCGCTTCAAGATGTAAGCGTTAGGCCATCGATCTCGCTGAACCCGGTTAGTTTATCTATTGGGCAAACGAGATCACTCTGTATCGGCGCTTGTCCGAGAGGCTCGCACTCAGGTCTGTGCCGCAGGCTACGTGACGAACTAGTCGAACTGTTTCAATTCTTTTCCAGCGCGAACTCCGCGCCCTGCGTTTGCGAAACGGAAGACAGTATCAGGAAGAGTGGTGTATGAGCTCACGGCGGCCGCTGTTGACGAATCTGTCAGCGCACGGATCGACAAATGCAATCGCTAGGATTGCATTCCGGGTTTCCTTGCCGCTGGCGAGGTTGGAGACTTGGTGGGCGACGAAGGTGACGAAATGAGTAAACGAAGCAGGTGAAGGCGAGATGCAACCTTGTAAACACAAGTCGAATTCAGTCATACATATTGATTTCTCATCCCAGTGTGACAAAAAAGCACACCGAGCGCCAAAAACGTGGAGCTTAGGCAGAACCAGTGCTGATCGCCTGTTGTTTCTCGAAATGTTCACGACCAAGCTCGACATTCAGCTTGATAGCAGCGAGTTCTGCGAGCACGACCAAAGAGGAAGAATGAGCTTTCGATTCGCGAATATCGCACTGTTCCAAGATCCGCAGACAACTCTTTGGAAGCCATAAATGAAAAGGTACGCACGTATTCGCGGGTCTGCGACAATGACCATGACGTATGTATTCGTCGTCAACAGATCGAGATATGCGGTGTATGTCGCTCCGCGGATTTCCAGACCTTGAAACTGCGCTTGCAGCTTCCTGCAAGCGCATTTGCGAGAAGCAGAGGAACGAGGGGAGCTCAAGTCAGTGGGCCCTCGAACCAGGGTAGTACAATATCAGCAATGAGCACGGCCAAAACTTACGCGCATGAAGATTTGAGGTTCTTGATCAGCTCGCTGATCTTTTCAAACCGTTCGGGACTCAGCTTTCGCCCCTTTTGCGTGCTAACCGCCGCTCCGTGCAGCTCCGACGTGGAGCTGCTACCGATGCTCGACGTCGATGCTGAAGGGTGCGACGCCCCTAGCTCTGCTGCTTCGTTGCCCGCTTTCGAGCACATGGATGTTGCGGAAGCATCGGCATCAGCACCATTGCTGCCAGGGGTTTCAATATTGGAATCGACATCCGGCTGCTGTGTGCTGCGCGAGATGACGAGGAAGGTCGACTTTTCGAAAAGGACGACCTCGGCCGCAGAGCATATTCGTGCGAACTGCGCAAGATGCCGCTCGAGCGTAGCGATGTTAGGAATGAGCGCGTGGACGATGAGAGACCAGGCCTATGCAGAGAAATAGATAACCAGGCCGTCTGACATGAGCTCGAGCTGTGCCTGGCCGTAAGCACAAGGTGGCACGCACCCGATATAGTGTCTCGTCCCAGATGCTGGTGGGGAAGAAGGTAACGGGTCTACCCTCACTCTTCTTTTTGAGCTCCGCTACTCGACTTGCATACACGGATTTCCGGCGAGAAGCATCAACAAGGTCCATTTTGTGAAGCAGGCAAAACACGCCCGCTTCCGGGGAGTTGCTTTGCAAAGCCGAAAGGCAGTCCCTGCGCAAGAAAGCAGTCAGCATAGTTGGCCATTGATGCATGATGCTGGAATGGTTTCGATTTGGTCATCACGCACTTGAAATAGCGCACGTCTTTTCCCCACTCGCTCTCTTCTCCGGTTAAGTCGAAAACGTAAATCAACACGCCGACAGCAGAAAAGACCTGTTGTCTTTGGCTGTCCAGATAGCTGTCCATGTAGCTCTGCTGGCCGCCGCAGTCCCAAAGGTTAAGGACGAGGTTGCCGAGGAAGCGCACATGCGAGTGCTCGACGTCTAATGTGGAGCCGAGGCGGCGTGTGTCGCTTGCCTTGTAGGACGAGAAAATCAAGGAGCGCATGGACGTCTTGCCGCAGCCCGACTTTCCCATCAAGAGAACCTAATAAACAATATAAGGGAAACAAACAACCCCATTTCAGCAGGATTATCACGATCTCAGTAGTAAATGAGGCTATATCAGAGTCCAAAATGCGCCAGCCAGCCAGAAAGAACGCAACCTGCAAGCCCACCAACGCACCTTTTTCTTCATTTTGGCGAAGAGTGCTCGGGGCACCCAGCGGTCCTTGTACCGATCCAGCTGCGCTATCGATGCATCATACGGCTGTTTTGCGTAATATTTGGGCAGTCCGCCTGCTCGGTGGGCCGGGCAAATGGGAGAAAATGAGGACCCGCTCCGTTCAACGATGATGGTCGAGATCGGGATGCGCGTGTAGCGTCGACGATGAGATGACCCCTCGGTATCTCTGGTGCCTATGAATATTCTTTTTCTTATATACTTTTCGAAAATGATACGGAAAAGAAATCGCTGATGCAAGCGGTTACAGCCAGCGACGCGCAACCTTAGATACATGCATAGTGTGTGAAGCACGGGGGCGTCGGGACATGAGCTACACAGGCCGCCCACTTATCTCATACATACCTGGGCTGGGAATCGCCACCAACTCAATCTCTTTGGGGGAGGAAGCGCTGTGTCTGGCGCTCAATAGTCATGCAGCAACGTCATCTGCCACCTCCGAAACAAGCGCACTGGAATGCTCGCAGCAAAGGGGCAGCAAGATCTCGAGGGCGAACACTCTGCGAACGCCTTGGGTAAAGCCGGTCGGTCATTGGGTATATCAGCTAGGTCAACTCGTCCTACAAGCTCCAAATCCCATCTTCGATTAGTACAACGATCCGACGCCTGTCCCACATCGTACCGCGCACAAGACACTTCCTCAAGCTTCAGGTCTTGATCTGGAACGATACGATGCATTTACTGCTAGACACCTGGCAACTTGCGGAGCCACCATTAAAATCTTCGGCATCCGATGCTTTTCAAGAAGCCCGGGGCATGCATAGTTTGCGCGTCTGATGATGGGTTCGTCACTTCTTGGTAGGTTTTCCATCCCCCCTTCCTGCTCGCCACGCATTTATAAACTTGGATCTTCCACACTGCTCTCTAACCATTGAGCACATCCCATAGAGCCAGAGCCCGGACGTACCGGGATCCCGAACTCGCTCCATACAGCGACCGTCGGCTCGCCATGTGAGATATTTTGGAAAGTGCTGGAGGCCCACCTCAGCCCTCGTCGTCTCCATCCCTCCCTACATCATCTTCGGCTTTCCATGCCACCCAAGCGACTTACAAGGTTTCAGAAACTGGCGTCGACGCCGGAAATGCTGTCCTCATCATGAAACTATTTCCGGTCCTCGCCACCCTCTCTCACCTCGTCACCGCTTGCGTTCCCGACGGGTAAGCTGTCGTCACTGAGCCCCGAGACGCTTGAGGCTGCCATAGTGCAGGCTCATGTCGTCGTCAAGAAAGCCGCAGCAGCGGACCGCCTGGCGTCACGGAGGGTTATGATTAAGGCTGTAATGGAGGTACCGCCACGCGCAGCCTTTCACTCTTGATGCGGCGCGGGATGTGGTAAAGCAGCATAGCTTGTACGAAGTCAAGTTCGGCGCAAACGGAGCACGCATAGACCGTTTTCTTTGTGCAGCTACCGATAGGCTCAGAGTCATGTTTCCATGGTCCGGTGTTTGACGCCGAGCTGATGCACGAGGACGTTCCCAGGACGATCGCCACACTGTCCGAACTGTTTCAGAGGCAAGCCGAATGTACGCTCGGCAGCGTCGACCCCGCGCCCAAGAACTCGTGCAACTATCAGAGCGCCGGCGGCAGCAAGACCAACGGCGACGCGGCGATCGAGCACAATGCGCCGCTTGAGACGCTGCCGCCAACCCCAGGCGCCACAGCCCGCAATCCTGGGGCGCAGACCCTCGCCAACACCTTGAAGAGCATCGGCACCTGAGAGAATTCAGCCAGACAACGCCATTTCCACTTTTTCTCCCCAACACCCGATCTACCCTTGTATCTATTGAGACCATCTATGTGCTTCTCATTCATCATTGCTCATAACCCAGACATTGCGATAGAATGTTGCAACCACAAAGGGAGCGTCGTTTGTCACGGTGAGGTTATCTTCCTACAGTCTGCGGCCACTGATACGGACAACATCAACCATGCCCTCCACCTCTGCCCTCCAGGCCATTCATTTGTGGCCCCATACAGATACTCGCTACTCAATGTAGCGTCCAGGCAATCGTGCTCCCCACCAGAGTATCGCAATGGCGATTATGACGACCTCAACGCCTAAAATCAGTGATGACTTAGGGTTACGCATAGCGAATGCCTGAAGCCATCAGCTTTTTTTTTAACAGCGAGCTTCGTTGCATTTCAGTTATAGCACGGCGCACCATCCTCGGGGTTCTTCACGGCGCACACTCCATTGGAAGTACCGCTGAAGCGTATATTGAGACGGGCACGTTCAAGTAGCAACGAAGCGAAAATTCGAAACAACTTACATCATGTCTGACTGGGGTGAGTTTGAAAATGAGCCGGAGAATCAGGTGAAAGCAGTTGTTCGCGCGACCGGCCATTGACTGAAATCGGCTACTCCCAGATGCTTCCTCCGATGAGGAGACCTCCAAGAAGGTCACTGCGCCGTCGGCAGTGACAATGGGACGCCGTCGGTTCGACGATGAGGAGGATGAGGTCAAGGTAGGCGCTCCTGACATGCTGGGCGACAGCTCGATGCCTTGGGAGCGAAGGATTGACGCGTGCACCAATCACACCCTCACCCCATTCGGGTGCATAGGACGACTGGGAGGAAGAAGACGAAAAGCCACAGGAGCCGGCACCTCTAGCTCCCGCGAAAAAGAAGGGGACGCTGAAACAGAAATTGGCGGAAAAAGAGGCTGCGGAGAAGCGGAGGCAGGAGCTTGGTCTGGAGGTGAGTCGAGAATGATAGCTGCGCAAATGAATCTCCGCTGATCGCATTGCCGCTTTTTCAGTCCGATGATGAGAATCAGGAGGACGAAGAAGACCCGGCAGAGAAGAGGCGGCTAGAGAGGGAAGCCCAGCTGAAGGCGGACATGGACAACGCCGCCAACCTTCTCGGGCAAAATCGAATCTCCTCGTCGGACGACCCTACGCTAAACAAGCTACTAAACGCCAAACCCGTATCCAAAGAAGACTGGGATTCCTTTTCAACACAGCTGTTTGAGCAGCTCATCAAGCCGCAAACGTCGCGCACGGGGTTCGACAAGCACTTTGCGCCACACCTGATCACGCTCCTTAGCGCGGGCATGCGCGACACAGACATGCGCCTCGCCAGCGCCAAGCTCAAGGATCTTGCAGAGAAGAAGGCCAAGGCTGAGAAGGAGGCTAAGAAAGCGGGTGGACAGGTCAAAAAGCCCAAACCAAAGAACAACAGCACCGCCAGCGCTAAGGACAAGATTGATACCGCCAATTGTGAGGACCTCTGGCTCGTGGCGTGGCTCCGAGTTCCACACTGACTTCGGACATCACGATCGCAGACGCAGATGCCGTCGAGGAGGACCTAGACTTCATGTAGATTCTCTGCAGATGGTGCGCATCGCATAGCATGTGGGATAGAGTGCTCAGATGTGTTGTGAGCAGGTTCTTTTTGCACATGTAGTACACACGATGATACAACATTTTCAAGAATCCTCAATGTTCGCAGGCCCTCCTAGTATCGGAATTAGATGAAAGCACGGGGTAAACTGTGAGTATCAGATAGCACTCCGGCGAACGCTTCGTCCCCACCAAGCGAAGTGGATCGCGCGGTTAAATGCAGTAAGCGCCAGCTCCGAGTTTTGAATATCAAAGCCGCCATCTCGACAATGGACGAGCTTTCTCGCGCAAGCGCCTGCCATTCGTCGTGCTCCCGCTGCCAGGCGGTGCCGGTGTCGATGAACCAGATGGGAGCAAACGAAAAACGATGGCCGCCATTGTACATGCTGGGCACAATTGGAGAGGAATGTAGCGATTGGAAGAGTATCTGAACGCGACAGTCGATGATCCACAGTAGGAACCACAGTGCAAAAAGAAGGCCCACGACCTTTCGCGCTACCCGACGTGCTGCAGAGATCATCGACACATGACTGTCACTCTTTCTCTGAGCGTGCACAAGCGCTTTGGCTGAAAGTTGCAGCTGCAGCTGCGTGCGAGCACGTTCGAGACGCGCGATGCTCCCAGCTTGCTTCTCATCTTCGGACCAGTCGTCCATCGATTTGGCCATTTTTCCCTGGTCGTCTTGCACATGTGAGCTTTGGCGAAACAAAGGCTGAGACGACGCGTGTGAATCCTCGGTACGATGCATTGGCACAGGAATCTCGATTTTCCGCACATGGACGCTTTTGAGCGCTTCCAAGGCTTGGTCGAGCTGCTGGATCGTCTGTCGAATACTGGTGGAGCGCTTCTTGTCCACTGTATCTGTCTTCGGTATAGAGTCAGGCACCTTTGCGTCTGCATCTGCGGAAAAGAAAGTCGGTTCGATCCCACTCAGATGCGAGAAAAGCGGAGACTGCGCTGCCGGCGAGGCAAGTGGAGGTGTCGAAGCCCTTGGGACTGTCAATGCGATGCGACCGGCACCGTTGCTCGGATCGCTAGAGTCATTCGATCGGTCGTCATCATTACCGTCGACGCGGGAACCGCTCTCCAAGTACGCCCGGCCAGGCTCGCTAGCCGGCGCCTCTCGCTTCTTGGGCCTGAGAAGAATATGCCGAGAGAACCTTGAACTGGACTTGGATGGGGATTTGTAATACCCTGGCGGCTGCGGCGTCAAGTTCGACGCAAGGCTTTCATTGTGAGGCGTTGCCGCGCTGTTGGCTGCTACATGCACCTCGGTCGCATATAGCACAGACAGGTCCATGTTCGGCGGCTGAGGCTCGGCGAGTGGCGGGAGCGGTAGGAAGTGATCACTGACGGGGCTGTGCGAGCTATGACTTTTGCTGAGGTCCTCCAACGCATCATGCAACGACCGCATCTCTCGCGAAAAGCTGTTGTCGTCTGCTTGTGGCGAGGCCAAGTCGGTACTTTCCGAGCCGGTTGGAGAATGATACTCGAGCTTTGGGCTGAAACGGACCAACCGCCCCGAGCGCCGACGCATAAGGCTGCTGCCGCGAGATCCAGGCGTCTGGTAGGCATTGAGCCCAATCCCTGGCTCCTCATCCCCGAGGACAGCACGGTCGCTTCCAAGCGCTATCGGTAACTCAAGGTGCGGGCTGCGAGAGCCACCGAGCGCGCGCTCGATCTGCTCCTGCACAGCATCTGGACCCGCAGTAGGCAGACTAGCATTCAGGATGCCGATTTCATTTGGCCCGCGATTAGCCATTTGATGTGCATTTCGCGGTGGCGTGTGGCTGAGAGAGGGCGATTGCGTAGAGTAAGGAAGAGAAGAGGCACCCGACGCACGCCCAAAGCTTTTCCATTTGGCATTTGACTCGGGTGACCCAACGTAGGCTGATAACTTTTGCCCGCCAAGCTTTTCAGATCCATCGCGGCCCTCGGCTTCGAAGAGTAACGAAGAACTGGCGGTGTCAGTCGCGCGCAGGAACTCGGTAGGGATTGAATCACTGGCAATCGCTTGCAAAGTTCCCTTCACGAAAGTTTGAAATTGTGCGTCAGTCGTCGGCCGATTCGTTCAATCATTCGTGTGCTCACCTTTGAACTGCGCGGCCTGAGCTGCACCTCATCCCTGCGCTCCGCGACAGAAGGAGCCAATCTCACTCGCTCTGTATTCTTTTGCGCGCGCTTCTCTTGCTCATCGCGCATGACACGCTCAAAAAAGTCGGTGATGCTGCGCTTCGATGTAGATGCGAAGGGAGAGATGATGGCCGTGGTCGCGTTTGTTGCAAGGCGCATGGAATGCTGGCTTTCCGCCGGAGGCGAGGAGGTATTGCACGCTCGGTCGATATTTACGTCTGCCAGAGACCCGAAAGGAGAATGCTTGATAGGAGATGAGTGGCTGCGTATTGGCGAAGGTCTTGTTGAGCAGATCGGTGCAGATACAAAGGACGTGTTCAACTGTCCTGCAGTTTGTTCGACTCGCAATTCTTGTCTGGTATGTACGGAGGCTAGCGAGCCGGAGCTAACTTCATCGTCCGCTCGCGGACGCACTGCCGGAAAGCGTGCAAGATCCCGTTGACCTCTGAGGGATGATAAGGAGGATGGATGGACCAGGGTACTACGTGTGTTGTGCAGACCATGTAAGCTCCGATTGGTGCCTTCTTCCTCCTGCCCAGAACTGCCCTCCGGACTGCTCCGCATCGCACAGCGGTACAGCCCGCTCTCCTGTTCTGCATCTGAGCACCTGCAGTCATCCGGACAGAGTGGAAGCTCGTGAGCATCTTCAATGTCACCAATTTGAGGTCGCGCTCTCGGCTGGACTTTGCGCCTGATGCTCAGGCTCCCCTGCTCGATGTCGGGTTCCTGGTCTTGTGGCTTGCCAGTCGTAGAGCCACCAAAACGATAAGGCGGATGCTGGTGCAGTGATTGCAACATCTCACCTCCCCTTGTCCTGGTCGAATCCTCTAAAACCGAGGATGAAGATGAGGACGAAGACGAGGGCCACGAGACATGATCGCTGACGAGCGTTTCATTCGGCGGACGGGCAGTACTGCTCGTGCCACTCATGACGTCTGTTTGCTTGTTGCTGCTACTGGTGCTCGGGTTTCCTTCTAGTGACGAGTGTCGACGACGTGCATGAGACAAGCTCGCTAGAGCCTCTGGCGGGCTAGCAAATACGCCAGCACGACTTGTGGTTTCAGGTGGTGTTTCGTGTCCCCTCAACTCGCGTGAAAGGTGGGGTGCACGGCTTCTCCGCCTCGGTCGCTGTCGCGGCAGGATCACACGGTGCTCGAGTGTCGAAGGCGGCGCAGGTTCTCCATCCGCTTGCATGTTGGTGAGGAGAGCTTTGATGCGCTGAATGTCCGAATGGCGCTTGCGTATTTGGTGTCGCGAGCCTTCGGAACTTTGGAGCGATGTATCGCGCGTCACAGTGCTCCCATCTGCCCCGGTAAAGGTAGGCAAATGGCTGTCGACTTGGGCATCGCGCGTCAATGCCAGCTCACTTGCGTACCAAGGAGGAGAGGCGGCGCCAGAGGAGATCGGTGAGATGGACCGCGATCTTGAGACTGAGCCCGACGCGGAGGCCAGAGGGTACGCGTAGGATGCCGTAGGGCTCAACACACAATTGATGTGTCTCCCATCACCTCGTCTTGGCAGCACATTCGAGGCATCTGCCACGTCATAATGAACTACTGCTGACTCTTCATCATCTTCTGCATTTCTCGGACGCGCTTCCGCGGCTAAGATGCGCTCGACGGCGGAAACGTGTATGGACAGTGATGAGCCAGAGAGCAAGCTGCCATTGCTGACAAGAGTCGTACTGGAAGATGCGGCCGAGCCGCCGCCGCCGGCAACACCCACTCCGATACGGAGGCTGTGCTGCACGGGGAGAGTCATGGATGATCGGTCCGACACATTCTCTGCAGTCCGAGACGACAGGTCGAGGCTGTCCATCGTAGCATGCTAGACGAGTGCGCGTTGGTGGTCACCCGGCGCGGGGACGCGACTCCCGCAGGGTATGCCGTTCGTCAGGCGGACTGATGGGCAGGCTCTACGCGCAGCCAAGGATACTTAGTCGACAGACCGAACGCTGAACAGCGCCGCAACTGCAGTTCGAGCAGAATGTGCTGGTTACCCTTCCGTCCTATAATATGGTAGAGAATCGATGAGAGCAGGCTGATGGACCGCGCGACGCGTTTGGGAGCGATTTTGGAATGACCACCAGGCCTCGCTGTCATAAAGTCCGAGACGACGATTTTTCGCTCTCTTCCAAGGAGACAAGCAGGACGGGACCCTCAAGGGCAGTGCACAGTGCAAACCGATATTACAACAGCACCTTCAGAAATACACAGTCTCTATATCCTCTGGGTTGACCTTTTTCCCATCGCACAGGTCCGCTGCGTCCTACACGCCCTGTATACTAGCACGGCTGATGCGCCGCAAGCTGCTGCAGCCAGCCTTCGAGCCAGAATATACCGTCGACGGTGCCTGTTGTTCCGACGCCGTGGCCCTCTAGCGGGTAGAACGCCTGGTCGCCGTGCATGCAGATGTAATGCTTGTTGGAGCTCGAGATGGAAGGGCAGGTGAAGCTGTCGATAATGTAGTTGCACGCAAATCGGACGACGTCGCCGGACCGGAACGCGTGCCGCCACGGGTGGTACGGCATGGGCACGTCGGCGAGCGTGTGGTAGCTGGAGGAAATGTAGATCCTATGGTAGCAACGATGGGGACAAGAAAATTTTCGTGGCTGCATGTATCGTAGAATGGCTACGACGAGGATGAAACTTTACCCGGGTTGGAGGCTACAAACTCGACGTTCAGGCTTGCGAGTCGCGCAGCGTCAAGGTTTGCTTGCGTCCAAAGAGGTATATAGGTCATCAAGTTTCCCTTAAGGCCTCGGGTATGGAGGCAAGGTCGACGCACGTCATGATAGGTGACATAGTTGATATCCTGCGACCACTCCCACGCGAGCTGCTTGGCGGGCGTAAAGACGTTGCAACCATTGGAAATCTGACCTGTGGGAGCGACGACCGTTTCATACGTGCACAGCATCTTCACGAAGCTGACCGTCGAGGTGTTTCACTTTTATTATTGCGTTGCTGCATTCTAGCGCTGCGTTATGGCCTGCACGAAACCTACTTTCCACGTGGAATGCCCGCCAGTTACATGAAAGATGTGCTGTACGCGATGCATATCGGTAGCCGACCAGCGAGCCTAGAGCGGCAGTAGGCGTCTCGGGGAGGAAGTTCCATCTGACATGCCTTGCTTCGGCCGTGGAGCCGACGTTGTAGCCGGCTTGGCACGGCGCGCCGAAGAAGCCCTCCGCAAAGCAGTAGGCGCTGCCCACCACGCGCTGCTGGTCCTTGCTATTCCATGCCCACTTGTCCCTCCCGCTGACCTTCTTGGCTTTCGCAACGAGGCGGGGATCTGTATTCCCGAACGATCAGCCAATGTCCTACATCTCGATGGGCCCGGCCCTGGACAGCTGCTTGACCTGCGCGGCATCAAAGCGGAATTTTCAGTGCTTGAAAAAGGCAAAGCTGTCGCTCGCTTTCAGGTAGGGGCGGTATTGAGCAATTTGTGTAGCGAACTTCTAAAGCGAGGTGTTCATCCCATTTGAAAGGCTCCCGTGCCCGTGGCGACCTTAGCTGCGGGAACATATGCAATCAGATCAAGCGTCAGCGGGAGATGGGATCATCTACCATGGAGCCGAAATATGAACGCACAAGTGCAAATACGTAAACTCGCAACCAGAAGGAACTTCACCGTTGTTCGCAGGCAGTGGCGGAGTGTGGCCAGCATGATAAGGGCTATCGCTGCCGAAGTGGCCCATTGGACGGTACAGCGCCTGTTCAGATGCTGCAGTGTCACGCAAGCTATGCAGATAGAGGTTGTGGCAGAGCTCTACAATGCGCGCTGCGGGAGGGCTGGCAGTCAACGTGAAGTCCAGCAGCGCGAGGAAGCGATATGAAAGCATTGCGAGCTGTCAGTCGGCAGAGTGGATGACCCTGCTAGATCCGCTCTGGACGTCTCTGAAACGAGCAACTACGAGCTGAGCACGTTGGAGATCAGTTTCCATCTCAATTGTCACGCCCTCTTTGTCGATAGGCAACGCTCGACAGCTATCACTAGCACGCAAGGAGGAAAATCCATGATCTTCCATGAAGGAAATGAAGATATCGTGCAGATCTGAGGCTGTTCAGGGAGAGATAACGTGCAAAGAGTGTTTGGGGTGAAGTGGACTGCGTCAGTGGAAAATAAGTTGCACGGAGCACAGGAATAAAGCAAAGAAGGATACAGTGATGATGGATGATGATGCAGTTGATGCAGTGTATGCCCTGGTCAGCACGTCCACGACGAACCCCTCCCTCCCCATGCAGAAATTCGGCATGTAATCCGGCCCGCTGCTGAACAGCTTGGCTATTGCCGCCAATGATGCGGACGATGATGACTAAATTATAAGGAAGAAGAACAGTTCGTCTCTCCTTCACCTACCTCATCGATCCTCCCCTACTCCCAGCAGCTGCCTTCCCTGTCTTCATCGTCCTCGTCTTATCAGCAACAGCCTGGCATCTCGCTCAGCAGAAACAATCTCACAAGGCGTTCAGTCAAGGGTTTGATAATAGAGTTCGACGCCAGCAGAAAGGCCCATTTAAATAGGGTTAGTATTCCTTCGCAGAAGAGAATGTCGACCACTGCCGACGGCGTCGTCGGTATCAGCGCCTATTCCTCCAACTACTGACTCCGCCCAAATGGCGAGCATCTCATAGTTGCGTCGTGTGACGATACGAGCTGCTCGTGGGACAATCGACGGTGCATCGTGGATGGAGAATGGCGCCGGGTTACCTGTTAGAGCGGTACATGCACTTCATGTGGCATATGGCCAGGTGGTTCCGTGCTGCTACTGCCAATGCCTGAGCCTTTTACAGACGGTCAGCATAACAGTTCGGTGGCTTCAGCCCATCATGCCATTTATGAGGACGACATCGCAATCCCTTTGAAACCCCTTAAAGAACATCCGAAACGCCATGCGCATCGTCAGCTGGAACGTCAATGGCCTACGCACGCTCAAAGGCTACCAGCCGTGGTACTCTCACAAGAGCTTTGCCGAGTCCCTGGCGCACCTCAAAGCCGATATTGCGTGCTTCCAGGAATGCAAGCTTACCCGAAAAGCTCTGCTCAGCGAGGCTTCCCTGTCACAAGGTGCAGCTTCCACATGCGTCGTTGAGGGTTACCAGGCGTTCTTCAACCTGCACCCTGACAAGGGATACTCGGGCACTGCCGTCTGGACACGGAGCGACGTGTGCGTGCCCGTCAAAGCCGAGGAAGGCATAACGGGGCGCTATGCGCAGGAAGGCGGGCCGAGCGGCAGCATTACAGCCGCGATCATGGGATCGTCAGGGGTCGGGCTCAGGGAGGCCGACCGCATCGGGTTCGAGCCCTGTGATATGAAAGACGATATGGACATTCAGCTGTTTAGGAGCATCGACAATGAAGGCCGAGCGACCGTGCTGGACTGCAGCATGTTCGTTCTCTTCAACCTCTATTGTCCCAATGAAACTGGCCCGGAACGGCTTCCGTACAAGTAAGAGCACGTGAAACCCTTCTTTCTGCTACTTGGACGGTCACTTATATACGCACGAATATATCCCTTCGCAGGATGGCCTTCTACAAATGCCTCGAGGAGCGCGTCCGTCGGCTCGTCGAAGCCGGGCGCGAAGTAATCATCGTGGGCGACATCAATATCTGTCGAGACGAGATCGATCACCCAGACCCAGAGCAATCCATGAAGGACCATTCGCTTCCCACTTTCAAAGCCCACCCGGCGCGCGCCTGGTTCGACAATTTTCTCGCCCCCAACGGTTCGTTCATTGATGTCGGGCGACATTTACATCCGACGCGACGCAAGATGTACACCTGCTGGAACACCATCATCGACGCCAGGCCCGTCAACTACGGCACCAGGCTCGACTACACCATCGTCTCGCCCGGCTTGATGCCGTGGGTTAAGAGTGCCGACATTCAGCCTGACATTTACGGCAGCGACCACTGCCCCGTTTACATCGAGCTGCACGATGAGCGCTTCATAGACGGTCAGACGTTCCGCATCAAGGACCTCCTGCATGCCGCTCCAGCAAATGGTACCGTCAAGGCTCCACCGATCGCATGTAGCAGCTGGCCTGAGTTCTCTGCTAAGCAGCGCAAGCTCGCGAGCTACTTTGGCAGTGGAGCAGGTGCTGGTATGAAGCGAAGCGCAAGCACAGCCTCGCGGCAGCCTGCATCCCGGCCCGCCCTGTCGTTCTTAGCGCCAATCACCAAAGAGTCAGCAAGCAGCGGTAGGGGCTTTTCAACGCCTGCAGCGACCAGCACCGAGGCGGATGGTGTTGGCGCCTCGCTGGCTACTGCATTGGCCGACGCACTTTTTGAAGTTCCCTCAGCGGAACCTGACTACATCGCCAAGGGCAGCGGTTTCGCTTTGACACGGCCAGCAAATGGCCCTTGCTCGTCTACTTGGCCCACTGTACCATCAGGGGCAGCAGCAACAGGTTCAAGGCACGGCACTGCTTCAAAAGGGCCCCGGTTATCCCAAAGCAAACCCAGATATGCTAGCAGCAGTGACAAAGTTTTCTCGGAGGCTTTGCCGAAAAAAAGCGGTGGCAAACCAAGTGCGGCTCCTTTAAGCAAAGGGGTAGCCAAAACTATCAAGCCCACCGCAGCAGCTCAGAAAACTAGCGCTCACAGTCAGTTGTCCCTCAAAGCTTTCCTGCCAAAACGAAATGTGGCGGAGACGCCGCTCGAAGGCAAAAGCTCGACACGAGACGACGAAGTATTGGCGTCGAATTCGGACAGAGGGAAGGAAGCCAGAGCGAAAGACACCAGCATGGTTGCGGAACAGTCAAGCGTGGAACAAATTACACCTCTCGACAGCGCCTTAACTGTACGAGCCGATGAACAAGCAGAAGCAGAAGCAAGAACGGACATCTTGAATGCATCCCGATTGATCGATGACGAAGTCATTCCGATATCACCCGACAAGGAAGATGGTGTTTCAACGTACAAATCCGCTATGGCGTGGGGGCAGATCTTCACGCCGCCACCAGCTCCGCTTTGCAGCATGCACCAGGAAGCGGCACGCGCGTGGACCGTCAACAAGCCTGGTCCAAACCACGGGCGCAAGTTCTGGCTCTGCAATCGCCCCGTTGGGCCCGGACATGAGGGCAGCGGCATCTCGCGCGATCGCGTCAACCCCCAGCTCCGGTGCGACTACTTTTCGTGGGACAGCGACGTCAAAAGACGCCAGGCAAAGGCGAGCAAATTTGTGCTGCCCGTGTCGGATCAGAACCAATGCGAGGCTGCCAAGGCTTTCGCAGAAGTCGGCCGCTGTAGGAAAGACTTTGAAGCGCAACGCGAGCATCCTCGCGAGAGTCAGCAGGCTCACAAGAGGGTGAAGAAGAATTAGGTACTGTAGCATATCCGCCGAGTTACATCCTTGTATCATTAGAGCACATCTGAAAGATAGGACATGCTTTCAGACCATCCCTAGTCGTTGTCGAACCACCTGAGAAAAAGACGAAAAGAGACAAGTTCAAATGGGCCCCGGTTAAAGTCGTCCCAGGTATCCACTCGCCCTGCACCGACAGCTCCGCCAGCGCCTTTCCAATCCATGTCAGCGCCAAACAGGATCCATTCGGGAACTGTCGTGCCGGTTCGCACAGGGAGCAGCTGAGCTGCACGCTCAAGGGCCCTAAGGTGGTCGGAAGCGCCAAGCACCAGCGCCATCGAGCCTCGAGCATTGGCTCGAGAAGGAGGCTGTAGAGTCAGGAGACGGAGTCCACTTCAGGGCAGTTTTGTCGCGGCAGCCCAGATGTCTCTCTCGGAAGTCAAATCGACTGAACTGAGAAGTGAGACAGTCATGATCGAGAGGCATCACTTGGGTCGATCACTCGAAGATTGCTCCGGGTTTCTGGAGCATCTCCACAGCGAGAATATTCTCGTGCGGCCCACCAACCACCAGGGCATTTGCTGCACCAAGCCTCTGAGGCTGTTCAACCATTTCGCTGTCGGTGACCAGCACCGTGTCGATGCGACCGCAGATGAGTGAGTCAGTGGTCCAACGGTGGGAAACTGAACAGTACTGCCTGAATTGCGTTTCAGAGGCCTTGGTAGGAAGTACGATCTGAATTGGCTCTACACTCTTAAGGAATGTGAACATGAGGCCATCAGCCTTGCGGCGAGTCGGTGGCGCGCAATTGACTTCTCTATCTTCCTCAACATGTTAAAGGCAAGGTCCCCGTCTGAGCTTAGACTGTCCTGGTTGCAGACCGACTTGTCATTCGCCTCGAATTCGTGCTGGCATTGAGCAGCTCGGTCGAGAAGGCGTAGCAGATGAAACGTCCAAGAGGCTACAAGAAAGCAAGGTTGCCGAAAGCCAAAGCTGGATTAGCAGCGAACGGAAGCTCCCGCATTCGAACCGAAAAGGTACCTAATGCGGTCCATTCTTAAGATAGCTGAAGGGAATGGGCAAGCGATAAAAGTGGAGCTTGCTTTATACCAAAAACATGGCACGATGCACTTGCGAAGGCGATGCAGTAGACTATCAGCAGCGCAAGAATGGAGGGCATGACCGAGGGGTTTGCCTGACATGAGCAGCTGGTTGAAGAAGCGCTGCCGAGAGCGAAGAGTGCCACGGAGGCAAAGCAGACGACAGCGTTTGGTAGATCCCTAGGATATCAGCAGTCAGCTGCTCCAGAGGCGCAGTTCGTATGATGAGGATACCCAACGATGAAAGCTGAGTACGAACGAGAAACGATTTCGATCACATATGATTAGTTCGCTTCTCGTTTAAACTAGTTATACCATGGAGCTCGGCGGCTCATCCTGTGGCCGCCATCGTTGCTCCTCCTATCGCAAGTGCGCCCCATTAACGAATAAACCCATCAACACTTCTCAGTCCTCACACGTTCAATGGCTGTGATCAAGATATCCGTGGAGGGCACATTTGATTAACCAGTCCAAATAGCATGGGCTGCGAAAATTCCGTTTGAACATCGCATGCAACTTAAACTTGCTGTATGTTTACAAAGGTAATTTTGGGAAAGCATGCCTGGTCTTGCCACGACATTTCCAGGGCGCATTTTTCATTGGTGGGAACAGCGTTGCATTTTTCAAGGTATATCGCTGCGTTCTGTCCGAGTGCTCGCAGAAAGTCCCATGCCACCCCTCTCTGCCCGGCATCATGGCTCATCGAACCATCAACCGTGTCAATGAACAGATCCTCAACGAACTCAAGTTGAGCCCCCTTTGGTTCCAAACATTCCTTCGCGAAGAATGATTCACATTGGTGCCAGAGGGAGTCCAGCTGGGATGGTACCCCGGCTGGTTGTGACCCTTTGAGCCACTTGAAACGACGATAAAATTGAGTCTTGGAGACGCTGGAACGGAAAGATGCGTCATAGAGCCTACCATGGAAGCAAATTTTTAGGCCAGAGCAGAGCTGCGATGCCGGATCAACGGTCAACAAAAGCTGAGAAACTGAGAAACGTTTAAAAGACTCACCCTATACAGTCCTTCAGATAGCTGGCTTAAAACTGTCATCATGTCCATCTCAAGCTGCACGGACTCCAATAATGCACCGTCGGCTGCATTAGGGCTGCTGCTTGCTTTTGCTTGCTTCATAATGTGACTTAAGAGGAGTCCACGCTCGCCTGCCAAAAACGTCGTCACCCAGTATGCTGATAGGAATTCTGGCGGGGCGTATAGTTGGAGGCGAAAGCCGAGAAGAACAACTTGCAGCATGATCTCCATGGTGATTGACTGGACGCAAGCGTATACCTTCTCGATCGACCGTGCACAACCACTGTTGAATAGAGCAGCGTCCTCACTGATTTGGGCCATCTGAAACATCCCACAAAGGAGAGGTGATGTCAGCAAGAAGTCAAAAAGTAGTACAGATAGTTCTAGCAAGCTCACTGAGTCGGACAGAGCGACCCACTGCTGATATCTTTTCGCAAAGTTTCGATGCTGGCGCGGCCCGTTCTGGCAAAAGGTACACAGGAAATCGACGAGATACCCGGAGAGTTGCGGCAACGCCCAAGACAACTGAGTTAAGACTCGCTTTACTACACCAGGTTCGTCTGATGGGTGGCGGGGTGGAAGAGCAAAGACATCTTCGTCGAGTAGACCGAACTGTGAGGATTGTGCGTCAGGTGCCTGAAGATTTTCCAACAGGCGCAACTGCTGGTCCATTTCGGCGGCACTTAAACCGATGCAGTCTGCCAAGAAAGAGGCTCGAAGCCATTCTAGTGTCTTGCAGCCCGCGACTACGTTGTTTGGGCTATTGCAGATGGCGCTCTGCATGATTGATCGGATGTAGGCGGGTTTCTCATTATTTCCTTGCGTCTGGGTAGAGCCCCCAAGCGCATCCAGAAACGACAAATTGTCCCCCGAACGGCCGGGATTGGTTCCATAGACGAGCAACTGATGCCAGGAGCGCCAGCTTGGTTTTTGCAGCATCTCGTTGATAAGCTTCACACCTCGAAGCCAGCGGTCGAAGAAAGCGAGAGCTTCGCTTGCGCTCGGGAGGGCTCTCGACTGAGAAGGAACGTGCGATGCGAGTCGCCGATGAATCCCAATATCAAATGCAGCTGAAGCCCGTGCTGATGGAGCACGCGAAAGGTGCGGCTCGGACAGTCTTTTCAATGCCCTGGCGCCATCTGCCGGCGGTGTTCCAACGCAATCCTCTGATTTTGTGAGTGCCCGAAGTGAGGACTCGGCACCCCTAACGTGAACAGGAAGGTCTGCGATATTTCCGCTGTTGAAGCTTTGCGGAATGTCGCTCAGCAGATCTAAACAAAGCAAAATGTGCTGTTGTTGCAATTCAGTATCATGTAGCCACATAGGATACTTCAAGCATAAGGGACGGCCCATACCTTTCGGAAGAGGAGACGTAGTTTGAGGGCATCCTTCTCGCTAGCTGTTAAAGCTGGGTCTGATGTGATTCGAGCCAACGAAGCATCGAGCCCAGCAATCGCATGCTCCCTAGAAGTGCAATGTGTGTCCAAGATGCTCAGCCCTGACTTGTCCCCTTGAAAATCCTCACCCTGTCAGTATGGGACCGCGCTCGCTTCGGTCAGACACGGCATACACGGCATACACGCTAACACAATTCATACTCACGTCGTAAACATTGCCCTTGACCAACTCTTTCCAAATGAGACTTGTTGAAAAACAAGTTGAGGAGACATATGCATGTAAAGCATGCATAACAGTTGGTCCTTGAGGGAGAACTTCCCGGATAAATTGGTCACATTCGTGCAACCATCTGCACGTGTACAACGTGCGAGACAGTGGCATCGCGGACTGGTATCCGACCTAGTGAAATAAGGCGCGAGTTCCAAATTTCAGCCCAGCCCCTGGCCAAGTTTGTCGAGAAAATGAGGCTCACATCGCACGCGAGAAGCCGGTCCATAATGAAGCAAACATCTGCCACGGTGTATTCCTGAGAGTGCGAGGCTGGGTCGAATGCAACGCTGCAGTCGTATGGCCTTTGGTCTTGCACGGGCAAGTCTATTTCCAGCGCTTCCATACCCGTGTCAGTTCGAGGTTCCATGGCCTGTTGTGAATCAGGTTGCACCACTGTCGATACGTCAGCAGCGCAGGCGCAACTCTGCACCGTCCAGGATCAGCAGCGCACCTCAACAGCTCCCATGGTGTCCATCATGGTGAATCCTGGTTGGTGCACGAGCTTTCCCAGTGGAAGGTCTAAGATTCGAGCGACGTGGTCAGAATATCATGCAATCTGCTGTATCGCCAGAAGGCTCACTGTCACAAGCTTTGGCAAAAAGCTTGGTGGCATCGACAAAGCCTGGCAGCTTGACGGGTGTCGACACCGTCTCCGACATGGTGGCGTGGGTCGGTGCGCCTCGCGGTACACTTATGCACGCCTCTTCCATAACACCTCAGTACTAAGTGCACATCTTCTAAGAGCCCTAAAGCTGCCGGCAGCGGGTGTGTATCAAAAGAAGATCGTCTTGGGATGATTGGGTCAGTGCCATTTAAAGTTGGTCCCTTAACCTTTTCGAGGGTCGAGATGGACAAGTAGCTCGGTTTCTCGAGTCGTCTCGTCCACATCACATTTCCGACTCCCGCGTCTTGACATGACCATTATCGGTCCGGGGAGAAAAAAGTATCGGAAGACCATACACCTCAATCTGCCTGGCACATGCATGTGCACTCCGGTGTCCTTTGCATGCTGCACCTCAGTGCTTTGTCGCACCTGCTGATCCAAGGCGCTCGCGTGGTTTGATTCACGCCGCCGCCAACCGGCCAAGGGGCACTTGTCACAAGTCACTCGCCAGCAGGAGACGGCGCGGTCGCCGTCATGCCCGGTTACGATCCCGTCCGTGACCCGAATCCATCGCCCACTCGCGAGAAGGCGGATGCTGGCTTCCCAACCCTAGGAAAAGATGCACTGCCTGCTGTGGTACATCCGAGCCTTGATCGATCCGGCTCATCCTCTTCGCGCACGAGCTTGGGAGACGGAAGCGTAAGTGGCGATGCGAGCGGTATGATGTCGCCTGTGCGGACCCGGGCATCAATTGCGGACATCCTCAACCCATCATCATCTTCGCCAGCCTTTACGGGTCAAGATCGAGAGGGGCAGCGAGTAGACACCGCGCTGTCGAGAACAAGTCATGCAATTGCACCAATGACAGCTTCGTTGTTGCTTACTGGGAACAGCATCCAGTTTGGCTCGCCCTTCTCGGCTCACACCCAGCTGCCGCTGTCTGCCGGAGGATACGGACGCCAAGAGCGCAGCCCGAGTTTGGTCAACATTCTCAATGGTGGAGAGGCAGGACCGGTAGAGCGCAGCACGCCAAAGTCGAGATCCTCATCCATATCAGCATCGAGAGCGCCGTCCATCTCGATGCACGCTTCTTCCTCGCCTGAACTTGGGTCTGGAGCCTCAGTCGAGCGGTTTGCGTTGGCAGACAGTCCAAAGGGTCGATTTGCCACGTTGCTACACGGACCGAGCCCTGTGGGAGGGCCCATCACGCCAGCTGCAGCCTTCGTACCTTCCATAAGGCTCGAAGAGGGCGGCAGGTCGCGTTCATCAGAAGGGAAAGTAAGAAATGGCTTCGTTGTCCCAGACAAACCTGCATCTCGCTCGCCAGACGTTAGCAGAATAATTCCTCAGCTTCCTGAGGTCTCGACACTGAGGTCGACTGGGGCTGCATTGGCTTCGCCGACAACTTCGACTCTGTCTATCGATTCTGGCTCTACTCCAGCAGTTGCCAGTGTCGCACCCACCTCTCAAGCGGACGAAGCTTCTGGGTACCCGCTGGATCCCACAGCTACCTCTTCGTCAACCACCGTTCAATCAGTAGAGAACCACCAGGCTACCCTGGCATCCCCGAAGACTGCAGGAGCCGAACCAATTCCTGCCTCTCTGCGGAATGTCACAACTACTGCAGGGGTCAGGAGGAAGCATTCAGTCATGGTTCCAAACGAAGAACTCGTCCCATTCTCTGTGAACTGTGCTGCCGCAGCAGCAGCGGAAAAAATTGGTGGTCCCCCTCAGAAAAAGGCCCGCAAGGCTTTTACGGATGAGAATCAAGAGGCGAAAGGGATGTCTTCACCTCAAGCCATTCATCCATTTGCCAAGTCGATGCGCACTTCATCGCCAATTCCGGCCTCTACTTCATCCGATGCGAAAGAAGACCCTCTGTCAGAGCCCTCGTCCGCCGCCTCCGCCGCGCCGATGCCCACAGTCAAAGCTTCCCGTTACGCACCGAGAGAGCGCTTTTCTCGTCCTGGCTCAATTTTGCAGCCCATTCTACCTGATGAGATAGAATCTTTCAAGCGGCGACATCAGAATCCACTCCGACGAATGGCTGAGGGTGGCGCTGCAGGCAGCGCAAGCACGAGCATATATCAGGATGGGCAACGGCCCATCGAGAACGCCGGCGAAGTCGCAGAGCACTACAACCGGCGACACGATGTTGGCGTACAAGGGCGCGAGAGGAGTCGCATCTTTCCACTGCGCAAGTTCAACAACTGGATCAAGTCGATCCTAATCGGACGCTACGCCCGGGATCGTCCGTCCCCTGGTTCCAATGGCGAAGACAAAGGCGAGGTGGAGGGCAGGCGCTCTAGACGTCTTGGGCCTCGTGTAATGGAACTCGGTTGCGGGAAAGGTGGTGACTTGGCTAAATGGGACAAGGCGCGTGCTTCTCATCTGGTCATGATCGACATCGCGGAGGTCTCGATACAACATGCGCAAAGTAGGTACTTTGATCGAAAGCATTGCTATACTGCCGACTTTTATGCTTTCGACTGCTTCGGGGTGAGTTTGGAGATGGCTGCTAACAGCACTTGCCCTGATCCTGACCAACGTGCTGCATGCTGTGAAGATACCGCTCTTCGAAAAAGTCCCAGCCGAGGTTCTGGAACTGCAATTCGACAATCTCAGCCTCCAATTTTGCATGCATTACGCATGGTCTGACATTCCAAAAGTCCGTGTTATGCTTGAGAACATATCCAAGTACCTGCGGAAAGGCGGCATCTTCATCGGAACGATTCCGGACGGGGATCGGCTTCGGTCCAAGTTAAAAGAGCTGCCAGAGGGTCAGCTTAAATTCGGTAATTCGATCTACTCTGTTGAGTTTGAGCAGCGGGAGAGCTTCCCCATCTTTGGGCACAAGTACAACTTCTTTTTGGACGATGCAGTCGAGAATGTGCCCGAGTACGTAGTCGATTGGACGCAATTCGAATCGTGAGTCCTTTTGTCGAAGGCACTTTGGCTGTACTTCGAGCGCTGATGGAGATGCCTTCATTTTTCTTAGACTTGCTTTCGAATATGGAATGAAGAAGATCTACCGCAATAACTTCTTGCAAGTTTTCGAGGAAGAGCGTAGCGATGGGAGCTTCGGTTCGCTGCTCGAAAGGATGGACGTGGTCGATCGGAGGACAAAGCAGCCACTTCTAGATGACGAAATGTGGGAAGCAGCATGTGAGTCCATGTTGTCTGCACCAGCGCCGCCTTCTCATATTTACTTATCGCGAATTCATACGTTTCATAGCGATCTACCAAGCATTCGCATTCGAGAAAATTCGTTGAGCTTACGATGTTACAACACCAGTCCGGCAACAACTGCAGCCTAGCCTAGCTTATGTACTAATGTTTACGCAATCAGTGCGCGTGAACTACGCTGTCACACCTGGCGCAAAGCTCGGTGCCCTCTGACCGAGTGAAGAGCCAACACCTGGGGCACTTGGCCTGCTGCGGTGCGCTAATGGTGATGCTCAGGCCCATATGCTCGCCTGTCACCTGCCATTGCGAGGCAGAGATATCGAGACTATCACGGTGCAGAAGGCGCGAGACGTTTAAAAAGCGTGCCAAATCGGACTCTATGGGGGTTTGGGGATACAGACTCCTATCAGCTCTGAACCTAAACGAACAAGGATGTACTCGGAAAGCTCACCGTGCTTTTCCACTGCGCCCATAAGCATTGCGTCCATTGCTGAGGTGGCTCGTATGTGCACGTCGGCCTCGAGAGCCGACTTGAGGAAAGATTGCTGGCGACCTTGCTCAACGAGTAAAAGCACCTTTTGTCGTAGGCCCATCAGAGCTGCACCTTCGGCTGCTACCTCCGAGCTGAGGAAATTGAGGGGCTGAAGAATGAAGACGGGGACATTTCAGTGCCGTTCAGCAGAACAATGTGCGGGGCTTTACACATACAACTGGTTGCCACCCGGCTTCGAAGGCCGAAACGAATGTGTCACATTCATGCGCCTCGGAATCCGACTGTCGATATTGATGGATTTCTTCAGCAAGGTGCGGCGTGATGGGAGCAAGGATAGCTGTCAGAGTACGCAGGACCTGATCGAGAGTGGCCAGCACTGCTTGTCTGCGTGGACTGTCGCGTGCATCGGAATATAACACGTCTTTGGTAATGTCCAGGTAAAAGGTGGACAGCGATGCGCTGACGAACTCGTTCAGCTTTCGGGCGACTGTTGCAAAGTCAAACGCGTCGTACGCTTGCAGACATGCTTGTTCTAACAGGGCTAGCTGGTGCAGAGTATAGAGCTCACACTTAAAGACACGCAATTAGAAACAACCTGAGCCTCATGCACAGAGGCAATACTCACGAAATCAAGCTTGACATTGGCGAGTGGCTTCACGCGTTCCGTTTTGAGATTCGCAAGCATGAATCTGGCGGTGTTCCTTAGCTTTCTCAATGCATCTGCAGCCTTCTTGACGATTTCGTTACCAACCGGCGCTTCCTTTGTGTAATCGCTTCGCGCAACCCACAGGCGCAGAACATCGGTGCCATACGCTGGAATCTGCCGCTTGGCATTCCCGCGGATGAACTCGAGAGGGGAGATGGTGTTGCCGATAGACTTGGACATCTTCTTGCCCTCCTTATCGACAACCATGCCATGTGTGACGATGTGTTTGTACGGTGCGGACCATTGGCTGTTTTCTTCCGAGGAAGCTCGGCCGGTAGAAATGCGCGTAAGGAGCGAGGATTGGAACCATCCCCTATGCTGATCTGAACCTTCAAGGTAGACGTCTGCTACCGGGTAACCGGCGCGATTAGTATGCTGCACCACTCCCTCTTCATGGAGATAGTCCTCCATGACAGCCCATGAGCTTCCGGAGTCGAACCAGACATCAATCGTGTCCGTTCCCTTAATCCAACATTTCCCGCTTTTCTCTCGCGCATACTGTGGCGCGACGAATTCATCCGCCTCTCCAGTCCACCAGTAGTCCATCCCCTTTTCTTTGAGCACGCCGACGATGTGTTCGATGTTGTCAACGGTGAGCAGTGGCTGCCCACACGCTTCATCATACAGTACCGGTATTGGCACGCCCCACGCGCGCTGGCGAGATATACACCATTCGCTTCTACCTTGAACAAAGCTCTGCAGCCTTGTCCGCGATGTGGTAGGTGTAAAGTGAACGTGTTCTAGGGCTTTGAGCGCATGAGATTTGATGCGTGAGAGATCTGCAAACCATTGCCACGTAGCGCGTATGATTATTGGGTGCTTGGAACGCCAGTCACACGGGTATCGATGGCGTTGTGGAGCCTCACTGAGCAACAGTCCGGATTTGTGAAGTAGGGAGACAATCGTGCGCCCCCCTTGTCCCAGAGCTTCCTGGCCGACCAGCTGCGCTGCAGAAATCGCAGACCCTGGCACTGATGCTGCCCCTTCTGTAGACGTGACATCAGGCGCCACCAGTGTGAATCCGAGCAACGATAGGTCATCCGTAAAGCAGCCACTATCGTCAATGGGTGAAAAAGGCTGCTCCCGGTCGAGTAACCCTAACCCTTTCATGCACTCGTAGTCCTCTGCACCGTGTGCAGGAGCAGTGTGCACAAGACCAGTACCTGTCTCGGCCGTCACGTAGTCGGCACCGATGACCGGCCTGCTTGTACTCGAGGCCCGCAAGCCAATCTCCCGATCGGTTCGCTGAAGTGGGGGCACATAGCTGGAACCGAGAAGAACACTTCCACGGAACCGTGCGAGCTCCTTCAGCGGCCCAACGAGCTGTGGACCAACTGCTTCAGCTACAGGCATGCGCTGGGATTCTTCACTTGCGTCGTCTGGAACAATCACGCCCGTTGTGAGCTGTGGTTGTTGATTTCGTCGTGGCACTGGCGTGTATGGTCCGGCTTGTACCTTGGAAATGGCTTCGATACGATCGGTTCCAACGATTAACAACCTCGGCAGTGTATATTCTTCGTGTGGCTGTCGTTCTAGTGCGACAAGACTATACTCTAGATCGGGATGGACAGCCACCGCCATGTTAGATGGCAGTGACCATGGCGTTGTCGTCCAGACGACAAGGTCAATCGCAATCGTCCCTTCAAGAGCCTTTCTTGTGAGATCATTCCCGTTGCCCTGTTCCCTTGTGGCTTCTAGCGATGCGCGAAGATCGTCCGAGAACGATGCGAGGGGCAAGCGGACATAGACAGAATGAGAAAGGTAATCTTCGATGTACTCTAATTCTGCTTCCGCTAGGGCCGTGCGCGTAGAAGGGGACCAGTAGACAGGCCGTCTGGCGCGATAGATTAGGCCTTTCTCGGATGTAACCAGATGAAAGGAAAATGGATTAGTGCACAATCAATTATCCTGCTTCCGAAGATGCCTCACCCTTCTTCGCCATTTCTCCAAAGATTTTGAGCTGTCGAATCTCATAATCGACGTCCAGCGTACGGTAAGTTCGCCGTGGATCATCCCAATCGGCCATGATTCCGAACTCCTTGAATTCTCCTTTTTGCACTTCAATGGCCTCGAGAGCTTTACGACGTGCCAGCTGCCTGATCTCTAGCGCTTCCAGCTGTCGTTTTGTTCTTGGCCGCGTCCTTGATCCTAAGTTAGCCTTTTTCTTTGAGCCAGATGTAGATTGGACGTTAATGTCGGACTCGAGCTCCGAAAGCGCCTTCAGCTCAATCGGAAGCCCGTGACAGTCCCAGCCGGGCGCGTAGTGAACGCCTCGGCCACGAAGGACCTGGTATCTGTTGATGAAGTCCTTGAGAATCTTGTTCAACGCATGACCCATGTGCAGATGTCCGTTTGCGTACGGTGGTCCATCGTGCAGCATGAAAGGTCGTTCCGGCTCAGTGTCAGCTGCTTGATTAGTTGCCGTGCTGCTGCCGCTGCAGGAAGTAGATGACGACGAAGCTTCCAAAGGATGACAGTTCTGACGCTGCTTAAATCGCGACCATTGCCAACGATACAAATCCGTTGTCGTACGCCCCCGGAAGAGATGCTCACGCTTGGGTGCATCTGCTCTGATCGGAAAGTCGGTGTTGGGGAGCAGCAGGGTTGAAGAAAAGGCATTCTTGTTTGACCCATCGCTGCCTGTCTTCGCTTTTCCCTTTCCCTTCATATCCTTAATATCTTTAGCTGCGGAATCTGTCGCAGTTGAAAAATGGGAATGTCCGGAATTGAAGTGATATTGGACCCTCGTCGTTTGACACGAACAAATTTGTCGAAGACGTGAATGACGAGCAGGCCCAGGTGCACGAAGCACTTTTGCAGCGCTGTGGCGAAGGTGCGCCATGATGACACCTCTTCCCTCCCTTGCTTGAGCGCCTTTGCCGCCGTCTCTGCTTCCGACGAAGTCGGAATCTTGGAATAAACCATCAACGCCCTTCTTGGGCCATACACCGTCCCTCTGAGCCGTAAGGCTCGGTTCTTCTGGTAGATTGGGTGGGGGAGATCGTGACACGACTGAACAAAAGTCGCTGTCGCTACCGGCAGTGGTTCCTTGCAAGAGCCCCCGGATTAAAATTCGGTGCAATTAAGTTTCGCAAAAATATGAATGTTTTCACGGAATTACATGAACACATGTAAAAATCATAAGCAGGTACTGAGAGCTTAATGACTACCAGTGATTTGTGTCGAGCTCTTCGAAGAGCCTTCGTAGCTTGTGCAGCTCGTACTCTCCCATTTCCTTCTTCAGCTCTGGCCTACCAGGCAGCGCAGGAGGCGGGTTAGCAGCATAGTCTTCTCGGACACGGACGCTCACCGTCCCCGAGCGCGCCTCCATTTCACCAACGACGAGCATAAAGTTGTATCGAGCAGTTGTGGCCTTTTGGATCATCTTGGAAAGACGCTCAAGGCTCAAATCCTGGTCGACATGGAAGACTTGCAGCGGACGTGCCAGCGGAAGTTCTAGTGCATCGTCTGGTCTTGAAGCCTCGCCGGCCGCCACTCCCCGAGTCCACCGCTTCTGGTCGGCTATTTCCCTGCCAAGCCCAAGATAGTCGCGCACGTATTCGACATGCGCCTTGATTTCGGGCGTGTCCGCCACAGGCAAAACAATAGCTTGCCGAGGACTAAGCCAGAACGGCCATCTGCCACCACTACTCTCGATCAATATTGCCATGAAGCGCTCGACACTGCCAAGTATCGCCCGGTGAATCATGACTGGCATGCTGTATCCACTCCCGTCCGCGGAGACCGGATTGGCGTAGCGCAATTCGAATCGCCTAGGCAGCTGAAAGTCGAGCTGGATTGTCGCCGTCTGGTGCTTTCGGCCAGCGGCATCGACGAGCCTGCAGTCGATCTTGGGCCCATAGAACGCGCCATCGCCTTCATTGGTAGACCACGCACGCCCACAAGCATCCAGGGCCTGGCGCAAAGAGTCCTCTGCCTTCTCCCATTCGGCGACCTCGCCGATGAATTGCGCTGGTCGCGTGGAGAGCACGAGCTCGATCTGCTCGAATCCAAAGGTGCGATACGCATTTGTGAGCATCTTAAGCATCGACTGGATTTCGCCAGAGACCTGATAGGGCGTGCAGAAAACGTGCGCGTCGTCCTGATGGAAGCGGCGCACTCTGGTGAGACCGGACAGTGAGCCTGATGATTCATTGCGGTGGAGCGGGCCAAACTCTGCTAGCCGAAGCGGCAGGTCGCGGTAAGAACGCTCCTTGCTGGAATAGATGAGGCAGTGTCCGGGGCAGTTCATTGGCTTGAGTCCGTAAGCTCCTTCGTCTCCATCCTCCATAGTAGACGCGGTGGAGCCGTGGGCCACACAGGAATGACCGTCATGCGCCGCCCTGGCGCTCATCCACTCGCTGTCCTCTCTGAATCCCTTAACCTTGAACATATCATCTTTATAGTTTTCCCAATGCCCGCTGCGCACCCACAGGTCCTTTTTGAACAGCTGCGGAGTGCGAACCTCATCGTACCCGTGAACATCGTACAGGTCACGGATAACGCGCTCGACTTTGCGCCCAATACGCATTCCATGGGGCAAAATAAAGGGCGAGCCGGGACTTGCAACGTCAGACGTCATGAATAGCGCCTGAGAGCGTCCGATCGTCCTGTGGTCAGAAGCACTGGCTGCTTCTTGGGCGGCGATGTGCTTTTTGAGTTGAGCATGGGAAGGGAAAGTGATGCCACGGACACGAAGAAGCGCTTGAGTCATTGGCAAAGCCTTCGGGCCCACATGTGGGGTTGAGGGCGTCCAGGTTGCTGTGGACCATTGCCGAAGCTTGACGGCGCGAAGGTAGTTGGTGGATGGTAGGAGAGCGAAGCGTCTCTTATCTGGCACATTGGGCTTTGTGAGGATGAAGTCGATGTAGAACTCCCCAACACGCACGAAGCTGATAGTATCTCCGTCCTTCACAGTCGAAAGCTCCTCTAGCTTGAAAGGATTGCTCTCGAAAACTTCCCGAGCTTCTGCGGGCGATGTCGCGATGATGTCGATGGGCAGATCTGCTGTAACAAGCGCCTCGTAGCACTTTTGTATTGAGGTCATGACGCTTTCATCGAGGCGGGGAGTCTCTCCCATCTGCCGTCCAATGAGTTGAATAACGTTGGCCACCGGATCCGACGCGGAGACATTGGAAGCGCCGGTTTCGAGAGCGTTTTGCTCCAGGAAAAAGTCATAAGCGAAGCCTGCACCTCCCGAGACATCTTCTACAAGTTCTGGTGCAGCAGTTAGGTGTAGAATGCTTGACCGTGGTCTCTGCTGGAAATGGACCTGGAGAGCCGCCCCAAGCACATAGCCAGAGGTAGTCCAGAAGCACCTTCTCGCGAGCACAGCGGCTCGTTCAGCCGACAGTTGCTGCAGCTTCCTGACGCTTGACACTGACGCTGTAGTAGAGAAATCGGAAGCTATTGGAATGAAATGAAGATACCTCGTGTTGGGTGGTAATGTCGCGCCGAGGGACAACAGGGTCCCATGCTGATCCAAAGCAATGCCAAAGCGCATGTAGCCTCGTGGAACTTTGCCTGAAGTATAAGGAATGCCACAAAGTCAGGTGACGGTTTGATTGATCCCATGCTACGACCGCTCACGTTTTAACACATCTAGTGCTGTCTGAGTCTGGTCGAAATCGGGCTCAAGTTCGATCACCACACGGCCATCCCCATAATCCTTGCGCCCATCTTCATCATGGGATAGCCGGGCACAGACTCCAGCGCTGTAATGTAAGTTTCTTCGTGGGGTAGATGCATAGAGCGTAGTAAAATCGGTGCATTTTTGGTTGCAAAGTCTAGAATAAGCGCGAGAGTGTCTGAATGCACCGTGGCTAGGCAATGATGGGGACGCAGCGGATGATTGGGAGGGTCGTTGAAATGGGCATCGTCCCGGCCCATCACGGAGATTTGGGCGCTCTGCAGCGCGTAAGACCTGGTACCAGTTCTTCCGGTTCATCCTTGATCTTGCAGCGGCTATTGGGTGGGTCGTATGGGCGACGCTTTGCATCCGAAGTGCGACTCCAGTAATCGTCAGAAGGAAGAACACTAGAAGGTGGTCAAAGAAATTGATGTTTCAGTGGTCGCAATATCAGACGATGTAGGTTCATACGTTATCTACCTCAATTGCAAAATGATACGACATAACCTTCATCACCTTGTACTAGGACGCAATCTTTTACTTGCTTGATATATGCGAGTGGAGCCATTTATCTGACCAGGTATCTATCTCCACGCTCTAGGGATCATGGGCGCTGTGCTAGGTCAGGGTGTGTCCGCTGCGGTTGAAAGCAACGCCCTCAGTCGAATCTTGCGAAGGTCGGCACCGTGCCTGCGCTTGCGGCCGATTTTTCGAGCTCGACGACTTCATTTCAAAGCTCCTGGGGAGAAGACGGTGCTTGGTATTGAGAGGTGAGTACTGAAGAAAATGATTCTACTCGATGATTTGAACAGAATGAAGTTAACCTTCGCATTCAACGCCCTCCGGTCTCATCAGCTCATGCGACGACTCGTGCGCTGCTGTCATCAATGGCATGGCCTGGCCAGCTGGCGTTCACAGTGCCGCAATCTCGCAAGCCCGTCCACGACTGCTGTCCAATGTGGTGCTCAGACAAGATCACTCCGCCACTGGTGGGATACACCCTTACCATGCGGCGATTTGGCATGGTAGCAACGTTCCTCAGGCGGTTGGTCAGGCGCTGCAAATTGCTGCCGGCCCATCACACGGATGGGGTGCCAGCAGCATTTTGATGCCGACAAAATACATGGATGGACAATCTTTATCACCGAAAGACATCGATGCGATTGCAGTGACAAGAGGTCCAGGGATGATGGCCTCCCTATCGAACGGTATGGTTGCTGCCAAAACACTTGCGAGCGTGTGGAATAAGCCCCTGATCTACGTTCATCACATGGCTGGTGAGTACCACTTACCAAAGAGCCTACACTTCCACTATTGCTGACGACATGTTCTTACAGCACACGCTCTCACACCCTTCTTCACCGAGGAATCCCCGCCAGCTTTCCCGTTCCTGACACTGCTTGTCTCTGGCGGGCACACCATGCTGGTTCTGGCCGAGTCAGTGCAGAAGTACCAAATCCTCGCAACGACGAGCGACGACTCGATCGGGTGCGTCATTTACCCCTCCCAATAGTCGCTTATTCTCTTCTGACATTCCCCGAAATCCAAAGAGACGCATTTGACAAGGCAGCGCGAGATATGGGCATACCTTGGGGCGGTAACACAGCACATAGCAATCCGGGTGCCGCACTGGAAGCCTTTGCAGCTGCCGCAGACATTACGACGGTGCAGGAGCTTAAAGAGCATCTCAGAAAGCAAAAGAATATTGCCTTACCTAGTGCGATGCGTGGCCAACTTGCATTTTCTTAGTAAGTATCTATGGTAACAATCCGTCATATCTTTATCACGCCGATATTGACCATGAAATCCTCTATATATCCAGCTCCGGCTTGAAGGCGACTGTGACACGGGCAGTACAGGCGCTCCCGAGCGATGTCAAGACGCGCCGAGCGCTTGCTCATCTTTTCCAAGAAGCAGCTGTCGCTCAGATATCAGAAAAGCTGCGTCTAGTGCTGCAACGCACCCTCGACTTGCCGATCAAAGACGTGGTATGCTCCGGTGGGGTAGCAAGCAACTCCTTCCTGCGGCAGCACCTTCGCGACACGCTCGACGCCGCTGGCAAAGAAGGCACGCGCCTGCTGTTCCCACCGCTCGAATTCTGCACAGACAACGCTGCGATGATCGCGCACACTGGCTTGCTGTTCTACGAGCAGAGGACACACGATCTGAGCATACAGCCCGTGGCAAAATGGAACCTGGAAGATCTTTGATTCGTGCAATGAGATGTACACGGACCCAAATCGCAGCTTTGCTTGTCTCCATCATCATTCGATCACGGCTGCGCCTGTGGGAGGACAGGCAGGTCGAAGATGGCCTTGGCGACATGCTCCGCTTTGCGCTGTGTGCCCCTGACGAAGCCCATGGACGCGAGTTGGTAGATGGCCATCGCGAAGCGCGCCTGAATCTCGCGCTCTTCCGCCATGTCGGCCCTGTCACCAATGAATTGGCGCAAGCGCCCGGGACGCGGGCGATGACCGCGGGACGGCGCTATGGACTCGAGGCCGTGGAAGGCAGCGACGCTCGGGTCGTTCTCTACACCCGCACGTAGCGTATCGCTGTCGATAGCAGTGTCTCCTGCTTCTGCATCCCCTCGTCCTGCGGCTCCTCCGGGCCCAGCACCCTCGCTGCCGCCTCCTCCAGCCGCTGACGGCCGGGAGAAGTGGCGCTTCTGCTGCAACGTCTGCTTGAAGACGTTGTACCAGTCTGCGAGGTTGATGACCCTCGCATCACCGACTTCGAGCCAGAGCGCGTACATCTGCGCAACGTCCGGCAGGATCTCGCACGTGGCGGCCGCGTTGAGCTCGGCGTAGTGTGTCGTGAGGTCCAGGCTGGCGGACAAGGACGGAGGCTTGAGGTCTGAGGCCTGGAAGCGCTCAAGCGCACTGGCGAAGCAGAGCTCCGGCGCTTCCAGCGCTAGCTGGATATTTGCGCGGGGTGTAGATTGCAGGTGGCGCTGCAAGTAGAGAGCAGTGCTAGGCCCAGTGTAGTAAATCGCACTAAGAGGGAAGAGCAACTCTGGAGGTCGTAGAATGGTGCTGCGGTTGAGACGGGAAGCATCAGCCTCCCCCGGGGAATGCATACCCGATAAACCGATCATCTACTCACTCCAGCAAGTTGCCGAGCCATTGCTTAATCGCGTACCGCAGCCCAGCTTCCTCGGCCTGTGGCTGCGCGAGGCCCGGCGCGCCACCAGGTGCAGCAGCAGCCGGTTGCGGGCGGCCCGTTGCGTCCAGGACACTTTGGATTCGCCCGATGAGTGCCTGCAGCTTGGAAGGCGCACGTTCGAGCATGATGCGATATTCGGCCATCACAGCCGTTTCGCCGTCCGGAGCATGGGTGTCGCGCATCTGCGCAGCTGCAGCTGCTGCTGGTGCCTGGGCGCGCTGCAGGGCACGTAGCACATCGACCCAGTCCGCCGCATCAATTTCCCTGCTTATCGCGGCGTCGACGGCGTCCACGCTCTCCTCGCTTGGGTCGAGGGCCACGCGTAGGAGTTGCGTCGCGCCCCACATCGTCTCCGCCGCTGCGGGGCCGGACGCCAGGGACGATGTCAATGGGACTGCAGCTACAGGAAGTAGGCTGAGCTGGAAGAGGCTCGCGGCAATCGCCTGGATGATGCGAATTCCCAAGGGACGCGCGTGTGCATGCCAAAGGTACAGAGCGCGGCTGTGGCTGACGAGCACGCCCATGCGTGATAGGGCATCGCCCTCGGCGCTGCCGGTGCCTGCGTCCGCGTCATCTGCGGCGAGGCAGGAGGACACGTCGAGCGCAGCAGCGACGTCGCGCTGCGCGCGCGCCGAGAGCTCGTCAGCACCGGCGTCGTTGATCGCGCTAGTGTCCCTAGCAAAGCGGACGCGGATCATGGTCCAAAAGTCTGCTGTCCAGCGCATATGGTAGTTGGCGAGGATCTTGCAACCTTCGGAGGGCGGGTCGATGAGCGCGCTCAAACCTGCGAGCGGATTGGCAGTGTAGTGGTGGAGGAACGCGAGGCGCATGGCATGAACGAGCTTGTCGACATCTGCTTCTGAATGCTCGTAGATCTGGCGCAAGGTGTTGAGCACGTCAAAGCCAAGGGAGATCGGCAAGAGCGCGTTCTCTTCTTGTGCTTGTGCGCCTCGGTCCTCGTCTTGCGATGTCCCATTCACCGCTGCGGCTGCTGCTGTCGGCATGAAGAGCTGGAGACCGGGGCCCAAAGATGTCAGCTCGCGTCGGTCGATCCACACACCTGCGCCTTGCGTCTGCCACTCACCCGCCCAATAATGACGTCGAATAGCGCACGCGGATCCGGCACGCAGAGATGCTCGATCTCCATCAAGCGCAGAGTATCGAAAGGGAAAGCGTCCAGCCAGGTTTCATTGGACAGCGCGCTGGCGATAAGGACGACCTTCCCGCGTAAAAGCGGTTCGATGCTGCTGCTGTTGGTGGATTCCCCTGGCTCTTCCCGTCCTACCCTTGCGTACGTGCTCAGCAGATCTGGATTAGCGCAGCGCAGGAGCACCTGCAGGATATCGCTGACGCATTGCTGATCGGCGGACGCGACATTGGGCACGACAAGAACGCACATGACGGTGCGCTCGCCAGCTCCCTCGCCCGTGTGGCTCGCAGCGGAGGCGTACAGCTGCAGCAACTGTTGGAATGCGAGCGTGTCGCCCGACGCAGCAGCGGCGGCATACTGCTGCGCTGCTTGCACAGAGTTATTCTCAGCTTCGTCGCCGCGCTCGCCATCACGCAGGCGCAGGTGCTCGCGGAGCGCCGAGGTCACCCGTGCGCTCAGGCGAGCCAAGACGAGTCTCAGGGCTGAAGGGAGAGACCAGCATTCGGCAGCGGATAGCTCGGCATGGATGATGAGGGTGCTGTGGTTTTGGCGTGTGTGCTCTGCGAGGTGCTGCTGCAATTGGCGGAAGACCGATGTATGCGGATCGGTTCCTGATCAAAAATCAAGAAACGATGAGCATCTTTCTGCTTGCGTTGAACAAGAAGCGTGCCTCTGATATTCAGGACGTACCAGTTAACAGGATCGTATGCAAACCCGACCCACAGCCTCGTCGCGCGTAGTCGGCGCCGCCTGAGGTGTGATGCAGAGCGCCATTGCCGTAGAGAAAGGAAACTGGCACAAAGTGTCTCGGGCCTGGACCGCCTTCACAAGCGAGCTCATTGAGTATATCTTGAATGTCATCAAGCAAAGGCTGGTACAATTCTTCCAAAGCGCGCTAGTTTGCGCAAGGGGAAATTTTGCGACGTCAGCTCAGCTCCCACATATGACGCAGGCTGGCTGGGCTCCTGGTAAGTTTTCAACGGAGGACTGACCGCAGCAGTATCTTCCAGGCGCGCGACAGACCATGTGTATGCGCGCTTGCGCAGCTCGATCAGGGTTTCGCTGCACTCCCAGCGCGCCAGCTGGTCCCAACCGTTGCCAGCGATCCTGCGCCAACCGGGGATGGTGCGCTGGTAGTCAGGTTGCCGCTTCCCGTCCGGTACAACGGGTTTGCTGGATTTGAGCTTGGGTGGGATTGCACATCGTGTGATGGCGATTGGCTATGTCAGGAGAGCGGACAGAGCAAGGGCAAGGTCAAGCGCAAAAGAGCAGCACACTTGAGCATAGTGTGTACACGGGAATGTTCAGGAAGTGGACGCACCTGGAGGATCACGCCGTTGCCTTTCCGGCGCTTTGCTGGGCGCTGCTCCATGGGCTTCCGCGCACGAGGAAATCAGATGCGATGGAATCGATGTTGTCAGGAACGAAGGGGGGGAGGGGGACGATGCGCGACGATAGGCCGAGTCTGCGGCGGTGTGATCGTCGGGAAGCGCATGTGCGTTTGCGTTTGCGAGCGCGGCCGGCTGCAGCTGTGGGGGGTGTCGGGCTCAGCCCTGCAGCATGTGCGGGGTGTCGGCGATGTTCATCCACTGGGGCAGGCGTTGGACGATGGTGGGCGGTGGCTCGTCCCAAGCAGTATACAATATGCATGCTCCAGCTGGTAGGAGCCGAGGTCGAGGTATTGTCATGCCAGAAAAGACGGTTCGGCGACCAAAACGAGAGCAGCAACCCTAAAGAAAGAAGCCGAGCATGCTGAGTGGGAATCGGCGGAGCTGCGACGCCCCCCACTTCTATTTCGCGCACCCAATCTACAGAGAGTTCCAACCTTGACGATGCTGTGCAGTAGATTGCACTGCACAGCGTCACGGTTCTTGCAGAACCCCTTGGCTGGGACAGAGTGGACAGTCGTTGCAGGACATAGCAATATGAAGAGTGTGAAAGTGTGTGGACACTCGCGCCACATGGAGAGAAGCAGCGCCTTGCTGCTGCTAACAACTGCTACTTGCTGCTTACTATTGCTTCCATTGCTACTGGTCGGTTGGTTGGTGTTGGTGTTGGTCGGCTTCGCTCCCAAGTACTATACATACAGCGGACACACACATCAGCATCACACACACACTCTCTCTTTCGACACGCCGGCATAGGGATGGGAGGGAGAGGATCGACTGGTTGCTGCTGTGACAGTTTGTTGATTGCGGCGCGCTTCGTGTATATGTATGTAGTAGCTCAAGACGTCAATGCAAAAAGAATGCATTGATTGCATCATCTCACGTATATCTCGTCTTCCTCTCCCCACTGTACATAGTGTCCACTCCTGCTGTCCCGCAGCTTGCATTCCCATGTGTCGCATCCTTTGTTCATGGGCGGCAGTAGCAGTAGCAGTGGCAGCAGCTATCTTTCCTCGACACTCCATCTGCTCGTATCAGCCGGCCACCGTGAGCTACAGCATTCATAGACCACGTGTACCCTCACCGATGACGAACGAAGCATCCAGTCAGCACCCGCGCAGCTACACCCTTTCCTCCACGGCCTGCAGCCCTGATGCACCGATAAGGCGGGGACAAGGCTCTTTGTGACGAACAGACGGATGGGAGCCTGAGGCAGGCAGAGTCACGCGTGCCCCTTTCCCTTTGCCTTGCCGTCCAGCGACAGGCTACCACCGAGCCTCCTTCAGAAGATCCGCCAAGCGTTGATTGTCGAGCCCGCCAAAATGTCGCAGGCTAAGCTGTGAGTGTCGAACGGCAGCTTCTTTGCACCGCTTGCTCCTGACTGCCTTCCATCAGCACTATCCGCCCGCCGCCCCACCTCCCATGTGTCCAGGGCTTCCCTGGCATCCCCGGCTGTGCGACGCGCTCGGCGGCCTACATCGCCGGCACGGTCGAGGTGCGCCTCGGGCACAAAGGCCTCAAAGCATCGTGGCTACGCATCGAGCTGCGCAAGCTCGAGAGCGTCCCCGGCGGTGAGTACTGGGGCGAACTCATCGGGCGCGGCCCGATCGACGTCTGGATGGCGCGCGGAAGCGGTGGCAGCGCTAGCGCTAGCGCCAGCGCACGGCCTTCCATCACCGCAAGTCCTTCGTTGAGCGAAAAGTCACATCGCCGCTTCGGCAGCTTGCTCGGAGGAGGAGGCGGGAGTGCTGGCCAGCATCCGTTGGACTTGAACGAAGGCGACGAGGAAGGCTGGGAGCTTCTCCAGAATGCCGACTTCCCCTTTCGCGTGCAGATCCCCGAGGGCCTCCCCCCCTCGGCCAAGGTGGACAAGGCTTGCGAGATCGCATACGAGCTCGTCGCCTCGCTGTGTATCAAAACCAAGAAGGGCATCCTACGCAAGGAGAGCGTCAGCAGCATCATTCAGTCGACGTACCCGATCGTCCTGGAGAAGCACGAGCTGCATAGCCTATGGCCCATGTACCATTGCGCTGACGACCACGAGACGGCCGAGGACGAGATCAAGATGAAGGTCTTCCGCCAGCAGACATGCTACGGCCCAGGCGACGCCGTCAATGTGCGCATCGTCGTGCTGTCCAACAACCCGCAGCCGCATAAGCTCAAAAGCATCAGCTTCAGCATCAAGGAGACTGTCACCTTCAAAGGCGGCACCTCCCGTGGGTCTGCAGGGAGAGGCGGCGCCAGCACTGGCGCGCACGGCGGTCGCGGTGCAGCCGTATGGGGGCTCAACACCGCCAGGAGCGCCAGCCAGCGGGCCGAGACGCTGACCGGCAAGGGACGGACACTGGGCAAGCGCATCTACAAGGGCGACTCGCACATGTTCGACCTGTCCGCTGTGATTCCCAAGAACTACAGCCTCATGACGATCAGCACGGCAAAGCACATCGAGGTGTCGTACACGTGGGTTCAGCGCTCTCCTCCACGCAAGAGCTGTCTGTTGAGCTAACATAATTCCTCTCCCCGCATGCCCAGCATGCGCGTCTGCCTTGAGCTGCAAAAGGGGAGCATCGTGCTGGACCACCTTCCGATGACCATCTCGTCCTTCACACGCGAAGAATCCAAGGTGCTTCTCGAGAAGATCGGCTACGTCGCCGGCCTGTCCGACGTGGACAACTTGAGCGGCAGCGGATACGGCCAGGGCCCGTATGCCGGTAGCATCAACGGGGGTCAGGGCCAGGCGGCCGCTGGGGCCACTCAGCCAGGGGACCGCGGCTCGACATCCGGCGGCGCGAGCATCAACCCATCCGAGTCGACGCATGCCTTCAGCGTCGGCAACAGCGCCGGTTCCGAAGGCTTCGGCCTGAGGCACCAGTCGCGGCAGCTGTCAGATGGTTTTACGGGCATCGGTACCAGCGCAGCAGCAGATGGAGGGGCAGGGGCGGGGGCAGGGGCAGGATACCCGTCTCAGCAGTTCCCGCCGGGTGGGAGACCATCCCACAGCCCGTTGCGCTCGACGTCAGCGTCCGCCGCGCCGCGCCACGGCCCCATCTCTCGTACCATGAGCGTGCTCTCTTCCATCACGGGCATCTCGACCAGCACCTCCAGCGGGCCGGGACTTGCCGGTCGCGGCATCCCGCAGCAAATCCACAGCTGGGGCGCGCTCGGCAGTGCCCACCCGTACGTCGTCACGGCGCCCAATGGCTTTGCGGTCCCCGTCGGCGTGTTCGAGAACCCAAACGCGACGGCCGCGCGGCCGGCCATGCTGAGTAGCCCTCAGGACGAGGACCTGCATGCGGGCGAGCGTCTCGCACTCTTCCACGCCAGCCAGCGCCCCAACAGCGCTGCCATGCTCGGCCTCGACCCGGACGAGCTCGGACGCACCGGCGGAATCAACTTCCACCGCAGCCTTAGCAATGACGGCGGCATCGGCGCCGGACCCGACCCACGCGAGCGCAAGACCTCCCTCTCGGCGTTCAAGCGCCCTGAGCTATCCATCAACACCAACACCACCTCGCAGAGTGCGTCGTCCAAAATCTTCCAGCGCCTCCGCCGCCTCTCCAACTCGGAACAGCAGCAGCACATGCACAGCGCACCAAGCGGCAGCGGGCCGTACCCGCCGCGCGCGGGCGGGGGCCAAGCCGTAGCGGCAGCAGCAGCGAGTATTGTGAGACGCTCATCCATGGACTCGCAGAGCCGCAGCAGTTTCGTCGTCCTCAAGACCAGCATCAGCGGTAACCTCAAAATCGGCCGGCCGAGCACGGCCGAGTCCAGCAGCATTCCGCCTGAGTCGCAACAGTACGTGCCGGCCGCCCGGCCCGCAGGTGCGGTGGCGCAGGGATCCATTCAGCCGGCGGCGGCGGCGGCGGCCAAGTTGGCCGAGCAAGAACAGACCGCATTCTACGAGCGCGCGCAACAGATCGTGGAGAAGAACCAGCAAATAGCGAACGAGATGCGCGATAGCGTCGCCATGCTTGGCAGCAGCTCCAGCGCCGCGGCGCTTGACTTTGGTGGTAGCCCGTCCGCTCCCGGCGCGCTGCCCCCCGCGATCGGCCCGATGACCGCCGAGCAGGAGAAACTGAGCCTCTGGCAAAGGGCTCGCAAGCAGGCCGAGAAGTACCAGGCTGGCTTCACCAAGGGTGCACAGTTCCCTAAAAGTCAAGCCCTGAGCAGGCAGAACTCGTACGGCCCCCCTTTTGCGGCCCCCGTCGTGCCCATAAACGCCTCGACCTCGGCTAATGCCTCCGCCAATCCATACCTCTCGGCGGCAGAACAAAGCTCGGCAGCACCCGTGCCAGCAACAGCCTCTGGATCTGGGTCTGGATCTGGGTCTGGATCTGGGTCTGGATCTGGGTCTGGATCTGGGTCTGGATCTGGGTCTGGATCTGGGTCTGGATCCGGTTACGCCTCCGCTTCCTTGGCACCTCCTGTCGCGCCAAGCGCCGAACCATCTTCAATCATACCTCACTCGACGATGGCGTCGCCTTCCGCAGGTAATGGCGGCTGGCTGTCTGCTTCCGAGGAAAAGGAGAGGCTGTACCAGAGGGCACGCCAGGAGACGCAGCAGTACCATTCTGGCAACAACACCGGCGCCTACCTCCCTGAGCTTGAAGATGAGATCGCAGGCGGAGCGTCCGGAGAAGGAAGCTCCAGCGCTGCGGCAAGCATGCGCTCGCAAGGCGCCGGCGGGGGTGCGGCCCTGGCCCCGGGGCCCGGCCCCTTTGCATTGTCATCATCCAGCCACGCCTTCCCAAACAGCTCATTGCAGGCACAGATGCCATTTTATGGTGCCAGCGCGAGCAACAGCAGCAACCAGATGACCGTGGGTGGCATTGACTGGAGTGACAGTAAGAATGAAAAGGAGAGGCTCTATCACCATGCTCAAGCGCAGGCGGCAGGCTATCAGACCGCATACCGTACAGCGCTCGAAGGCAAAGCTGAAAGTGCCTCACAAGGTCACTACCAAGCCGGCGCATCCGGGAGTGGAAATGCTGGTGGTAATGCATCGTCCAGCCAAGCGACAGCCTCGTCTTCCACCTTCGATCCGTCGCTACAGTTCATGAGTGCTGAAGACGAAAAGGCGCAGATCAAGCGCTTCCTCGAGGCTCGTGAAGCTGTCGCACAGCACCAGGCCGGCGCCGGAGCTAACTTGCAGAGATCGTGGACGCAAAAGTATTCCAAGTACGAAAGCGCACCGGTCCCCGAGTATGCCAACACGATCAAGGATGAGGACCTCGAGGACTCTGCTGGGGACATATCTGGCACGCAGCAGCAAGATAGGACAGCCGTCCCATCTGTACCTGCAGTACCTTCGGCGCTGCGACCTGGCTCCGCTGGTGGCCTGGCTCTCGCCAACCCTCCCATATCGGAAAAGGAGAGGCTCAAGCAGCATTATGCTGCACTGGACGCAGCAGCCGGCGTCGGCAACGCCGCTTCGCCAGTGTCGACTGTCGTAGCCAACGCGGCGCCAGCTGCGACCACTGCGCCGAATGCTGGATCCATCGCCCCGCCACATGCTCTCTCGCACGATGATTTGTCTGAAAAGGAAAAGCTCAAACGACACTATGCTGCACTTGATGCTCAACTCGCTGCTGCTCAATCCAAGCCGCAGACGACGCCTGGGCAGGCGCCAGCTGGACCTATGTCTCAGTCGAGCTATGCACCTGCACCTGCAGTCTCGTGGACTGCTCAGCAGCCAGCAGTGTCCCCCGTGTCCATGTCAGCACTGGCAACTTCGCGACCCAGCCTGATCCCGCCGCCACCCGCAACGGGATCTTCAGGCTTCTCCTCGGCAGAGTACGAGAAAGAACAGCTTCGCTTGTATTACGCTGCGAGGGATGCATCCGAAAGCGGCGCCAGCGCTTTCGCGGGCCCTTCCGGCTCTCAACCCGGCAATGCTGAATCCATGCCCGTAGGGTCAAAGCGGCCGCTCCCTCCTATTCGTCCCCCAGCGGCCCCTGGGCCCACAACAACGAGCCCGCCGGTCCCTACCTCGATCGTTCTGCAGCGCATGTCGCTGCCTCAGACTCCACCTGTACCTCCTCCTATACCGTCAGAAGCGTCAGCGTCTTCGGAGCCACCGCCACCACAACCTCCGCCCAAACCAGCGCCAACAACAGAGCGGGCAGGGCAGGAGCATATTGAAGAAACGCGCGCTGAGAAGGACGGGAAAAAGACGATTAATGATGAGCCGCTGGATAAGTGGCTCGACTCAGATTCCGACTCGGGTACTGAAGTGAACCTGCCATCCGGCGCACACGAAGGCAAGCAGCGGGCACGCAGTCCCGAGACAGAGCCAACGCTCGCCCTTCCGTCGCTCGATTTTGGAGGCTTCAACTTTGATTGGGGTGACTCGGGTCTCTTGACTGGTGCCGCTGCTGTGCCATCTTTCCCCGCAGCCTTCAAACCAACTAGCGCAAGTGAAACGATAGATGTCAAGCAGGTGCAGCGACCAAAGCCATGGGCCACCCAATCGGGTTCTGCCTCCCCACCACTCAGGAGATCGACAGACAGCAGGGCTGCGCCCGATGCTCCTGAGCCCGCCGACTATGGCTCCGGCATCGTAAACGGCACGCTGCTGAGCGCCAGCGAGTCGCAGGGAACTGTCATGAGTATCGCTGACGGAGATGGAGGCACTTTCAAGGTCATGCTGTCCACGCTTGCGCCGAGTCGCAGCAGCTTCATCTTCGATCCCAGTGCCAAGGTTACATTTGGCCGCAAGGGAAGTATCGTCCGTAGGCCGCAGCACCAACCTTCGATCTACGATCCAAAGGTTGCCAATAACCCTTGGGGCATCGAGGAGGAAGATGACGCAGAGCTGTCTGGCGCTCCCATCGTGCACACTCAAAGGGCCGGAGTCAAGCTCATGGCACTGCCGCCTCCGCCTCTTCCTCCCAAGCTCGCCCGGGCGGCCTAGGTCTCAAACTTGCGCATGTATCTACCCTGATTCCAATGCGCCGCTGCAAGCCATCTCTAAAGCTGCGCCAAAGTGCCTGTGCTGCCTGTTCTCGTATGTCGCACGTTCGATCAGGATGTCCCTGCTGCATGGCCTCTCACCGAGCGCTGTGATCACAGATCTGAGTCGTGTTCAATATGAAGCAGGGAACCGCGCGTGGAGACTAGTTGCTCCTTGGTATGGTCCCGCATCTGTGCCGACTGCCGAGTGCCGACATGACGATGTTGTCATTCACAAGCTTCAATGCAAAATGTCAGAGTTCCATGACGTCTCGCTCATGAACCACACTCTCCATCTTTCCCTTTCATTGATCGCTTGTAAATAAATAAATAACATTCTGTCCTGCTGGAAATCACACTACATTAGCAGCTACCTTCGTGCGGTCAACCGATGAAAGACCCGGCGGTTGATAGTCATGAGCGATAATTCATCGTTCGCGGTGGACTTTGTCCGGAACATCGGGGTCCGTATCGACGACAGCCAACCTCTTTCAACCCGTGTGCAATCTCCAAAAGTCCCAGAAAAGGCTGACCAAAAGGGCGACGAAGCTCTCAAGATCGAGCTGGCCGATGACCTGGACCTTGCCCATCTAACCAAGCTTCCCAGCCGAAGCTCCTTACTCAAAATTCTTGACAGCTTGGCAACGCAGACAAGGCTCATCAGTGCTGGGAGTGCCGAGGCGCTCAAGTCTCATATTGTTGGCTCAGTACGGGCAGAACAAGAAGCGCAAGCACTCTTACGGATCACCTACCTCGCATATGCGGTTTCTCTGGATGCTCTTCTGAAGAAAGCCGAGATACTCGGAGACCAGGAGTGGTTCTGGTCCGACATCGAAGATGAACTCCTCCAGACGTCTCGTTACTTCCTACAGAGTACGTCTCTCTATCTCAGGTTACAGAGTACCGGCTTATGACTGACAAAACATGCATCGGATACAGCACTTCCCGGTAGACTTTTTGCTCTGGCCGAAAATGCGAGCAAGCTGGTGTACGACAATGCGAGTCAGACACTAAGTACCGTTACAGCAGACCGACCAGCAGCAGGGCTCAGATCGCTGCTCGACGGCAGGACGTTCGCTGAAGCATGGTCCCTAGTCAGAACAAGCCCTACTTTCGCGGTTGCTTCAATGTTCCCATGCACCCGCCAGTCTGTGGATAACGACCTGTCCAAACAGCCCAAGCTAAACTTTAGCTTGTTGCGACCCAGTGCGCTCTCTCCGGTACGACTCACGCGACATGAAGCACGACACAAACGTAAGCGTCTTGTCAACGAGCGCGACAAGTTGGCGACAAAGATTGGGGAGCTTTCAATCAAAATGCGGCAACAGCAGTCCTCTACCCTGGGCGAGGCCTTGAAAACCCCAGAAGAAGCTTTCAAACACGTCGTGGAGCTCACGGCCACGCTCGGCGCGGTTGTCTCTGGGTGTGATTCCTACGCAAGCTCCAGCCAGAATCCAATCGAACAGCTTCAGGATATTCTTGCATCGCGACTGGCACAACACGACCCTTCAGCCGTCTACAGTACCATGTTAAAGCCCGCACCGTTCGGACTTGGCCCGCCATCAACACTCGCACGTCTGTGGCTGTCATTCGTCTTTGTCCCAACAGTCAGTCTGATACTCCTCAAAGCGTTCACACGAAACAAAGATGCCATCCTCGGGTCTGTTCGCAATGCCAAGGAAACGATTCGCGGCTTTCTCGTCGGCTGGGTTTACGAGCCTGTTGTGCGTTTGCTTGATACCATTCGGCACGGTGAGGCCGCGGACGGCGTCATCATCAGCAAGGAAAGCCTTAACTCCGACTTGCAGAGTCTAGAGAGGATGGTCACAGATTTCAGCGCCGAAAAGTACTCTTTGAGCTTACAAGAGCTCGAGCAGGTTGCGGCAAAGGTCAAGGAGGGCGACCTGACCCATGTCCTACGGATATATGAGGCAGAGCTCAAGGTCAGCCGATCGTTCCGGTAATGCCATTTGGCACAATGGTTGACTATTGCTTTCCTTCTTCTGCAGTCGCCGCTAAAGTCCGCCGTGACTGGCTCTCTGATCAGAACGCTTCTGATCCAGATTCAGAAGGCCAAAGTCGACCTAGAAGTCGCCATGTCGGGCATCGACAGCCTTCTGAAGAGCCAACAGCTACTCTTTGGCGCTGTCGGCATCGCTCCAGCGATGGGCATCCTCTACGTAACTGTTTCCTGGTTCAAGAACAGACTCAGTCAGGCCTCCAACCGTCAGGGCCGCGCGGCTGGTTATGATGTCAAGATTCGCGCATGGGAGGCACTGCGACGTGTCGACAAGCTGCTGGCTGCTCCTGCTGGTAAAGAAGGAGGCGAGCTGGACGCCAAGACGCAAGGACTGCTGCTGCTCGATTTGGCGTTGCTGCGATTGGTCGCCGAGCCGCTCGTGGCGAGCGTGGCGGTTAGCAGAAAAAGGGGGACACGCAAGAAGTTGCACCAGCAATTCCTCCAAGACATCCGCGAGCTGGAAGGTTTACAGGCGACGGCTGACGGCCCACAGTTTGTCGCTGATGTAGGCCTGGCATGGAACAGCAGGAGAGCGGTCATGGATTGCGTCTGGCGCAGCTGGGGGCCTTTGATCGCATTCCAGTGAGATGCAGCACGATGGATTTGATACATGTAGCATACACTTGGTAGCAAACGACGATCGTCGCCACGGTCATCGTTGCACATTGCTCATTTGCACATCTCCCGCTTGATCTCTCGCTCCGTTCACCTGCTCGAGTTCCTGGAGTTTCTTCCACATTTCATCGTTGAGAGCCTTCGCCTGGGCCACCAGGCTCTTTAACTCCGCATTTTCAGCGCGTAGAACGTGATCACCCGCATGACATCGGCCGTGCGAAGGGTCGATGCCTGGTTTGTGGGCATCAGAGCGGGTGGGGCGTTCTTCATTGGTTTCGTCCGCCCCGCCTTTGCGCTTCTTGCTTTGCAGCGTCGCGTCAGGTTGATCGAGGCTGATCATGTCCTCCACAGCGGGCCCGTTGTGCGCAAAAGCCAATGTTTGACCGGTAGAGAGGGCTGGGGATGGCGAGGGTGAGGCGTAAGCGTCCGCGGGGCCGAGGGGCTTCAACAGCCCTTCAAAGAAACTAGGCGAGATGAAACGCGTCAGCAAGTCTTGTTCGCCTTGTGCCTCCGAAACGTTGGCGACGAGGCGAACGGGCCGACCAGCGTACACGTGCGCCACTCGAGTTGGGTTGGGACCACTAGCTGCAGTAGTAGCCGGCCGAGTGCCGCCACTAGCAGCAGGCGCCAGTGCTCCACCTTGACAAGCACCTGTATCGGCGCTCGAGAACTGCTTCGCCTGTGACTGCTGCTGTGGGCGCTGCTGCTCCGCAGCGGCCCGGCGAGTGATACGGTCGAACTGTGAAGCGAGGATCGGCGCAGGAATGTACCGTCGAGTCCTGTTGGCAGCCCGCAGCGACGCCTCAACAGACTGCTGCAATGGCGAGATGATGCTGCTCGGTGCGCCCGAGCCGTTTGTGGATGCAAAGGAAGAGGAACCGGTGAGGCTGCTGAGCAGATCCGGCGGAGTGAGCATGCTGCGGATGTTGGAGATGACCGGAGACGCGGCGCGACTGCTCGATTGCCCTGCTGCAGCTACTGATGTATTGCTCGATGAAGACAGTGTGGCGAGCAAGCTGATGCTGCGTAAGATCTGGAAGCTGGACAAGTCGACGAAGTGGATACGCGCGGAAGCAGTGCCGACAAGCGCGACAGTCGAAGAGAGCGATAAGCAGAGCGACGTGATCGCTTCCGAGAATGGAAGACGGGATATCGAGCCAGCCTCATCGGTTCTTTTGTCCATGCCGTTCTCCGCGCTGATCCGCTCGACCTCCGAGGGTGCGTGTCCCCCCCGCGCCTCGAATGCTAGCGCGGTCGAAGTATTGGCTACTCCGGTTCTGTTTGAAGTCTTGCCCTTTGTGGACCCCCAGCCTGCTTTCCCGGTTGCAGCAGCGGAGCTGACTTTGGCGCGGCGGAATAGATCTACCTTGAAGAGGGTATTGCTTCCTATGGTACTCGCCTTGCTGTGGTCGGCGCCGTCGCCAGCTTGCGTCGATGTTGCGTGAGGCGGCACGGTGCTTGCGAGGAAGAATCGATTGCTCGCGTCGAGCTGTAGCTGCGCGACTGGACGCGGCAGGATGAACGTACTGAGTAGTGTGCGTGTGCGCAGCGACCAGTGCTTGACGCTTCCGTCCAGGCTAGCTGACCAGAGCGTCGCTTCGGAGGGGAAAGTGCCGGTGCTGAGACACAAGGAGGTGATGGAGAGTGTATGGTCCGTGAAAAGGGCGTAAGGAATCGGCTGGGTGTTGGAGCGCGCAGAATATGCTCCCGTGCCGACAGACGAGGATGAGGAAGAGTGGGATTGCAGAGGATCGAGAATCGCTGCAAGTGTCCAAACGCAGATTCGGCCATCCTCACCGCCGCTGAGCAGAGCCGACCCGTCACTCGTCCATCGCAGAACACTGACCGGACGGTAGTGCGCATCGAATCCGTTTGCGATCAGCTCTCCCGTCTTGATGTCCCATACGGAGATTCGCCCATCGGACAGACCAGCGGCAAGCAGGTGAAAGCGAGCGTTGAGCTGGAGGCATGTCATCCGCTGTGGCAGGATGATCCTCGCGAGCAGTTGTGGCGACTGGAAGTTGTGAGTCGTCAAGACGGACGAGTTTTCTGCTTGCGTCACGACGTACCCTCCTGCATCCCCTGCGGAGTTGCCACCGCCGCTGCCGGTCGCATTGTGCAGCGCTGCAGCTCCAGCTGCCGTCGGGACAAAGTCGAGCTTCTCTTGCCCGATGGAGTGGGGTTGCTGCAGTCTGAAAGAGATCAGCGGATTCGTCATATTCGGAAGCTGCACATCGAGCAAAAGCAGCGATGAGGGCTGCGCCGGCGTCGAGGTGGTCGATACCAGGATGGCTTCGCGCGCAGCTGGGCAACCGCTCGCTGTGAATGCCGAGGAGGACGAAGAAGCCATCTTGCAGCAACGAGGCTCACACACACGACCGCCTGCAGATACTGCCGTAGGCAACTCTGAATTTGAGTGGGATTCTAACGAGGGGTGCGTAAGGATGGCACTGCAGAGCTGTTCGGTGCTTGTGTTGCTCCCAAAGCTTCATGTCAGACTTATGCAAAGGTGATCGTCCTCCCCCTCCAAAAATCGAGGTATGCTTCGTTCGTCGCATTAAGAAATGGAAATTTGGGCGGAATGCTTAAGTATTCTTTCTTTTATTGTTAAAGAATGAATGGTATGAATTCGGTGCAACTTTGTCTTCCGATCGATCCGACGGGCGAGCGAGAGCGAGAAGCGTCACTCACATCATCCAGCAAACTTACGATGGCTCATTGGCCCCATGCTGCTTTTGGCTCCCTCCATGCCTCACAGCTCTCCTCTTGGTCGATGGGACGAAAGGAACGGAGCTTGGCTTTGTGTCCATCACAAAAACCACAGGAGCGACAGCTGACGCGCTCCCGCTCGCACGCCTCGGTGCACGATGAATCGCGCGGCAACGCTCAGCGCCCACTCGGCCGCAAGGGTCGGAGCACCCCGGCGGCCCGCCTCGGCCAGCTACCGGTATGCGTCCATGACCATCCGCCGCCACGCCAGCGACATTCCGCCGTCCAGGACCGGTGTAAGTGCAGTGGTGAGGACCCATCATAGGGAGAAAAGGGATAGCATACATTGCTTGTTGGCTAACCGCTGCCTTGTGTACCTTTGCTTGGGCCTCATTCCTTCAGAACTACACCGGTGGCGAGCCCACAACTCGCAGACGCTCCTTTGGACGTCGCTTCCTCTTGTATGCAACATTCAGCACACTCTTCTTCTACGGCGGCTCCGTGGCGCTTGCAACGCGCTCTGATCGCTATGCCGGCTTTTTCACCGAGTCCGTGCCTTTGGGCGAGAAGATCATGGACTTTGTGGACCAATACGACCTGGAGGATGTCTCTGTCACCGAAGCCGCCGGCAAGGCTGCATCGATCGGCAAGGCGGTATACAGCTCACTCTCTGGCGCTGCCTCGCGCACGTTCAGCGGCGACAGCAGCAGTACGGGTGGGCAAGGCGAAAAGGACGTTCGCACTTTGCTTGCAGAGGCTAGGGACAAGGCCGCACGCGAAGCTCGCAAAGCCAAGCTGGAGGTGCAGAGCGCGAGCAAAGACGCACAGGAAAAAGGACAGGAGCTATACCAGTCTGCCAAGCAGCGCTCTGAACAGCTTGTCGAGCAGGCCAAACAGGCTGCTCAGCGTGCAGAGGATGAGGTGCGCGCAAAGGCGCAAGAGCTCGTCGGCGGCGCGAAGGACGCCAAAGCTGGTGCACTCAGAGAGACCCGCGGGCTTGCAGGTGGTGTCAAGGTCTTCTTTGGAAACCAGCCCAATACTGAAGAAGGGAACCCAAAGCCGATCGGTAACTTGACCGGCGGAAAGTCATCTGACCAAGTTGCCGCTCCAACGAAACCCTGGTCTGAGCCTTTGCCGTTGCAGCACGAGCCGCCTGCCGGCTATATCGCACCTCGCTCCGACCGACCTCTGTCCGCCTCCAACGAGAGCAAGGCCGCTCTGCGTCCTGATCCTGGTGCCCCACAGCTGCCTCTGCTGGCGCCTGCGATCTCCAAGCTTGCCAGCTCATCGTCAGAACCCGTGATCGCACAACTTGCATCGACAATCGACGACCTAGCGCAGTTCATCAAGGATGCACCGGCCACAAGCAGCTTCCAGGCGAAAGAGGTGCTGAACCTCGCACGTGCGGACTTGGAGAAGCTCACCGACCGCCTCGATGCCATTAAGGAGCAGGAGGCGGCGCGCGTGGATGCCGCGCTCAAGCAGCAGCAATCCAAGTACGAGGCGGAGCTGTCGCGCGCCTCGGAACGCGCGAACCAGGACCTGACCAAGAAGGACGAGGAGTGGCACAAGAACTTTGAGGTGGAGAGCACCAAGCAGGTCAAGGAGTACCAGACCAAGTTGCAGGCGGAGCTTGCAACGCAGAGCGAGCTAATCAACGAGCGCCTGCGCGAGGAGGTCATCGCACAAGGGATCGAGCTACAGCGCAGGTGGATGCGAGACATCAAAGCGCGCGTTGAGCAGGAGCGCGGCGGGCGCCTAGCCAGGCTCGCCGAGCTCGCAACGCAGGTGAAGCATCTGGAGAACGTCACGCGGGAGAACGGGAAGGAGATGGAGAGCAGCAGCAGGCTGAACACGCTTATGGCCAGCATCAGGGCGCTGCAAACCGTTATCAATAGTCCTGGGCTTGTGCAGGACGGTTGTGCATCAGACGACGGCGGAGAAGACGAGGCCATCCTCCTTGCTGGCAAGCAGCCCTTCCGCGACTCATTACGTCGTCTCAAGGCCAACGCTTCGGCGACGGACAGCCCAATCATCTCCAGCGTACTGTCATACCTTGACCAATCTCCCATCCCGGACGAGGGAGTGGATTCGTTTATCACACTCTCCACGTGGTTCCAGGACAAGGTCAGTCCGGCTGTCCTACGCACGGCCCTCTTGCCTGAGAACGCGGGCGTGCTCGCGCATGCGACCAGCGCGCTGCTCGCCCCACTCCTCTTCAAGAAGCGCGCATCGGCCTCTTCTGGATCCGCGCCGGTGATTGGCGAGAAGCAGCAGCAGGACGTGCCCAGCATCCTCGCGCGTGCAGAGTACCTACTCCAGCGCGAAGACCTCGACGGCGCGGCAAGGGAAGTGAATCAGCTGCAGGGCTGGGGCAAGATCCTCGCGCAGGATTGGCTCCGTGCAGCGCGCAACAGGCTCGAGGTGAGCCAGGCGCTCGAGGCTGTCAAGAGCGAGACAAGGTACTTGTCTCTGCTGAATGCGTGATGTGCGCAAATGAGTAGGGAGGAGTGGGTTTAGAAAAGTGGTGTGAACCGGCTCACACCCACGCCCGGAGCCGCGAGGAACGGGAGGAGCTCCGCTGATTTGTACATGTGCAGACACACACAAATTAGAGTGCGCAAGGAATCGTAATTGGCGAATGGCGAGTTACGCAGGGTGACATTGTTTTGATACGTCTTTACCTAGCTTGCACTTCGATATCCGGACGGTTGGGGTAATACTTTTACAACCTCAGCTCCTGTCTTTCGGCGCGTGCCTTCAGAAAAGTCGCCGACGTGAAAAGTCACCGATAGCCGCGCAGTGTCCATTAAACTCAGCATAGTGGCGATGATGCCATGGTGAGACCATGTTGCGAGGACAATACATATTGGACAGGACATCGGATGGACAAGGTGGACGCTGAAGGTACAACGATGGGCTCTTCTCGCTGATCGGCCAGCTTTGCTGTCGTGTCGAAAGCGCGAACGCTCAAAGGCCTGCTGCAACGGCCGCGATCACGCTAGAGCAAGCAGCGCTGTGCAGTGGTTGAGCCAAAGCCAGCTTGTCGAAATGCTCGACCTCAGCCCGGTCGGCGCAAGCCGTATACGGCCTGGCGCTGTACCTGCCGCTCCCCATGATGCTGTTTTTCAATCGGCAAAAGCACTACTTCTCCAACCTTCGTCCTCTGCAGCAGCGAGACCTGTTCCGGACCGGACATTCAGCGCGCCGCCGTACAGCAGGTTGGGAGATCTGCGGCCGCCAAGCGACGCAGCATATTGGGAAGGCAGCATACAGCAAGCTGGAACAAATTGTGTCGCTGACCATGCGCTCAGTACAGCAACCAACGCTGCGCCTGTTCTCAGAAACCAGATTGGGGAACAGATTTCGGCGGTATATGCAGGACCTGCCCAAGGCGACGTTGTGCGGACCAGTCACGACACACAATCATCAGCAATCGCCGAAACTGTCGCCGAATATCTACAGTTACCGATCGCAACACTCCTGCAGCTGATCCCTCCACATCTGCTCGACCCTAGCCATGAAAGATTCAGCTGCACGGGCTTGCATCTGCCCGTTACGAGTGTGGAGGCGCTTCTGGAAACGTTCAAGGCTGTCAATTGGCTCTGCGCGTCAGGTGCTGTCGGAGCGGGTGCGGTGCCCCGCTTGCTCGAAGGGCAGGAACGATCAACTTCGCCAGAAACGCATGTACCTTCTAATTCTTCGCCCGGCGGGGCTGCCGCACCAAATGCTGTCTTTCAAGCGCCAGCTTCAGGTGTGTCGCCGCCGGATGGACGCAGCACCACTTTCGACATCAATGAGCTGGTCCAGCGCGCCGCGGATGTTGTGTCAGGTCAGGCTGCCGGCAAGAAGATTCAGCTCATCATTCAGCTCATCAACGACGATGAGGGTAACTATGGGCACCCCCAGTTACAGGTCGCTGGAGGCAATGCAGCGACGGATCCGGCACGAGAAAAGCGCAGAAGAATGCCAACCGGATGCAGCGTCCTTGGAGACGAAGGTGCTCTGCGCTTTGGCGTCATACATGTGAGTGGACGCGCAAAACAATAAGCATTGTTGCAGGACAAGGACTGACCCATCTTGTGATTCTGTAGTTTTTCTCTCGCGTGCTTCACATCGCACCTTTTGGGTCGAAGCTAGAGGTATACACGCGGACCCAGCCAGCGGCAGCCGCCGATGCTGGAACACTACGCTGCACGATTGAGGCTGCACTTTATTCCGACTGTCAGATCGACCATATCGACCTGGGAAACAGCGGGAATTTGGTGTGTCAATCTGTACTCGCACGAGCTGGCATCGAGTTGCGGAGCGGCCGCGTCACCAAGGATGCTGCATTCGCGGGCCACGAGGCAATGGAGGCACAGCCGACAAAACCTGCAGGATTGCGAGTGACGTACTTCCTAAGTGCGCTGCTCCGCTCGGGCGCCAAGCTAGTCGAAGCAGCTGAACTGGAGGAAGCGGATCGAGCGGGACGGCAGCGCTTTTTGCCGAGCATCACACTCGGCCGGGAGCCTTCCTTCAAGGAGCTGGAAACGCTTGCAACGCAAGAGTTACATGGAAAAAAAGTGGCTGTACGCGCCAGGCACGATAGCGCATTCGCCGAGCAAGTCGGAATGTTCCTAGCGCTGTGCGATATGGACGTCGCGAGGCTTCCGCTGCAAGATGAGGATGTGGGTGGGCAGCTTGGGAGGGAGTATTGGCAATCAGCTGCATTTCAATCTCCTCCTTCGCACACGCAAGAGCCAAAACAGCAGCCATCGTCGTTGGGGCATGCACCGCGCACGGCGGTCGCATTGTCGGATGGCAAACCCGTGCTGGTTAATTATCCGAGCGATTTGTCCGTTCCCCGAGCGGGCAATCCTGCCAACACATCCGTCGAAGCAGGACTAGCTACTTCACAATCAGCGGCTGTGCTCAACCCCATCACTGGCGAGCCGGCGCCGCTCGTTGGGCCTGCCACGAGTTCCACTGCAACCTCTTCTGCGGAACCCGAGTGCAGCGCAAGCACTGGCGGGCCACAGCGCATCGAACCATTTACCTTTCTCATGATCGATGACGACATTCGAACGCTTCAAGTGGAGCTCCTGCGCATTCTCTCAGCCGTTCCCCTGCTGCAATCGGCCCTCCACCTTCAAGGCTCGCTCGGCGCCAGCGTTCCTTCGTCGCCTGAACAAATGGGCCGGCCTGCCTTCCCGCCTCGTCCTCGGTCCAGCCCCCAAGTCCAGCGCGTCCTAGATGCGGAAGTCGGGGCGCCGAGCAGAAGTGCCTATACCGCTGCACCGAGCAGACCGACCAGTCCCATTGCCTCGGACAGCAGGTCCGGCACAGAGCTGCAGGAATGCACCACGACAATTATCTACTTTACCAGTCTGGCCAACTTCCGAATGGTGCGGGATGTCGTGTGTCCCATCTCAGAGAGCTTGGTGGCTGGTACCGGCATCTCTTTGCCGGCGATCATCGTCGTTCCCAAGCCAGCGGGAATGAGACGGCTGCTGACCACACTGCATACAGCCCTGCATAAACCACTCATAGACCCTTTCTTCCACCCCATTGCTACCTCGCCCAAGTCGCCAGCGTTGTTCGCGAGCTACAATCGACCCTTTGATTTCTCTGCAGGTGGTTCCTCCACCGCTGACGCTGCCAATGCAGAAACAAGCGGGCAGAATGTATTGCCCCGCTTGGTGAATCCGGTCACGCCGACACTTCCGCTGTTGCCGCAAGCCAGTCACCCAGATCAAGTGCTGCTTCGATCTGCTTCGACGAAGCCACCGTTGCAAAGCCCTCATGCCGAGGCTCTGCCGCATTCGCCGTCGTCAACCAAGGAAAATCGGTACTCTCTACGCTTGAGCGATTTACCGCCTGCGGACGCGCGCATGGAGCCAGAGAAATCGACCACACCCAAATCGAGCAACCAGGGGCTTCTTAAGGCGAACAGAATCGACAGCGCTCATGATTCATCTGATACTGCATCCGCATCCGCCAGGTCTCACCGAAGTACAACGGGAGTATCGTCCAGCAGGCCTAGCAGTCCCATGTCAGTCGATGCACTTGAGTATTTTGGTGAAGCGGCTTTCAGACTGGGCGACGGTGCTGCAAGAGGCTTGGTCGTGCAATCCCCCGACGGCCGGCCGGCAGGGATCTACTTCCGTCCCAAATCGAACAGTATTCGCAGCTCGTCTTCAGCCAAGGGTAACGCGGGCAGCACGATCAGGGAGGACCCTAGCGCTGGTACAGCCGTTGGCGCTGGTGCAAGTAGTGGCGGAGGTGCAGCAGACTCGCAAACCGAAGGAGCAAGTGCAGGGCCAGGTATGGTTCACCGCAGTCTCAGCTCATCTTTACGGAAAGGGGGATTAGCAGCCACGGATCAGTCGCCCAGACAAAGCCAGAGGAACCTGCGCCCTGGCTCAAATACTTCTGCCGTACCCAATAGCCCGTCGATCTCGACTCTGCTCACACCACAAGTTGGTATCGAGAGCGTGCTGAATGGCAGTGCACCGCCGGTTGTGGGGCCTCTGCCGCAGCACATTGCAGATGTTGCGCCGCAGGTCGCTGCCGCGGCAGCACAATCTCCTGCGATGACACCTTCACTGGGTTCTGATCCCGATCGAATGCACAAGAAGCAGGTTCAGGCGATCTTAGGAGGAGCAGCCGATCGCGCGGTATCTGGCCAGGCGAATCTTCATGGTGCGCTAGGATTCCAGCGGGCTAATCCTCAAAGCACCACCGCGTTGCCAGCGCATCCTCTTCGCGGCTTTGATCTCAACGCTGCAGCAAAGACTCCTAGTACCCTGCATGATGCTCCCATGGGGCGTTCCCCGTCAAAGCTGAAAGGTACAAAGAACTCTCTGGCGCAAGCGCGGCAGTCGTTCGCGATGGTTCAGCAGCCTTCGGCAGGAGCCGCACGGCCGAGTGCTCAACCACAAGCCGGTCTTCTCATCGGCGCTGGCTTTTCTCAAACACAACGTCGTGGCACAGGACCTAAGAGGGCCCCTGTGAGGGAAGCAATTTTGCCTCCTATCAAGGTGCTAATTGTCGAAGGTGAGGAATGCAGATGTATTTCCCCACGGAGGATCTTTTCCTGATTGGACCACTTCTCCCGAATACAGATAATGCCATCAACATTCGCATTCTGACGCGGTTCATGAGTAGGAAGAATATCCAGTACGAGGTTGCAAACAATGGCAGAGAGGCGATCGACAAATGGCGCAATGGCGGATTTCACATTATCTTTGTGAGTGCAGTGCAAACGCTATTGCACGGCTTTTGAGGCTGACGATCTCTAAAAATGGGGTAGATGGACATTCAATTGCCTGTTTTGGATGGTATTCAGGCAACCAAGGAGATCCGACGGCTGGAACGTCATGCCAACATTGGCATCTTCCCTGGCACGCCGCCCCCTTCTTCGCCTCAGTCAGTAGGGCTGAGCGAGAGTAGAGGCAAGATCGGCAGTAGCTATGCCAGCACGAGCTCCGGCTTGCTCTCAGTGCCCGGATCCGCAGAAGCGTCCCGTGTGCCAATGCCATCGCCATTCCGCGCTTCGGTGATCATCGTCGCGCTCACAGCCTCTTCCTTCAACTCGGATCGTGTCGCCGCGCTTGCAGCAGGTTGCAACGATTTCCTCAACAAGCCGGTCGACCACAAGTGGCTGGAGAAGAAGATTATCGAATGGGGGAGCATGCAGTACATTTTGCTTTCGGGTTTCGTATCCGAGAGCGTGAGCAGGTGGAGAGACCCGAAATCCAGCAAGCCTGGCGGTGGCAAAGTGGACGACACGGGTCAAGCAAGCGTGCCGAAAGTCGCCGCAGCTGGGGCTGCGGCTAACTCACCACGAGACCTACCACGGGAGATACAAAGCAACTTTGACCGCATTCCGAATGCTCAGGCCATGGCGTTGGCCAGCAAGCTCCATATCGCACCAAAGAAGAAGAAGATGCATTTAGAGATCGGGACCGCGCAGACAATCCAAGAAACCCCCACGCCCAAATAATTTGCTCCGCCAATTCAAGGCTCCGTATTCAAATCAACGTCGCTGATGGAAATTCTGCAGAGACGACACCAAACGTACCGCCCTCGAACTCTGCGCTGCCCACTCCGGGATCTGCGCCAGCTTTTTCCAGCTCCAACCATCATGGGTGATGCACCACCGCCGATCCTGCTACAGTCTGGCAGCGAAGCGAGTCAGACTGTGCAGACAGGGTAGCAGGAAGGTCCATGTATTGCCATAGCTGATCCTGATCCACACTCAAGGCAACCAAGCATCCAGCATTGTAGAGGCACTCGAACAGCAAGAATGTGCTTTTCAGACTGCTCTAGTTCCGCGTCGGCGAGCAATGTGACTATATCTGCCGAGGCGAGCCGCCAGAGTACTGGCACAGAACCGACATATGCTGATGCGCTGATGACCACGGGTCTCGCGAATGGTTTCCAGGAGCAATTTACAGAACATGAGTACATGTAGGGAATGTGTAACTAAGAAAACCTGCTCCTCCATTCGAGTAAGTCCAAGAAATGCCATCCTCATACCCTCGCTTTAACGCCTTCCCTGGATCCGGCGGCACCGCCTTCACCCTTCGTCGAACTGCGACGGAGCAGGGCCACAAGGAACATAGGCGCTGGTCCGCTGAATTTGCTCGAAGGTGTCGATAGAATGCTTCCAAAGATGGAAAAAGTTGTGAGAAACATCTTCAAGTTGAGACGTGGCATGTACCGGACGTACTGCGCAATGGCGAAGAGAGAGTGGGTTTCATATCTGTCGGTGTTGGTCTTGAGTACTCAGGGTTGCATGTGGCATGACGAAAGCTTGGATGTCGGCCGGCTCGGCGGAACGAAATGTTGATCTTGGTCGCGCCTCCACATGCAGTGGTTCGCATGAACACCATTGTTCGGGACGCGTATAAATACTTCTCGAAGGACGATTTGATCTTTCTTTCTCTCCTTTCCCCACTCTTCTGGCCATATGGCTTAGATCAAGTGTAGTATCTGTTCTTAACAGTTTGACAACTGTTACTCTGGACACTGTCCAGATTACTTGTCATACAACTCTTTCCGCTCTTTGGCTCCCTCTTGTCCTTGCTTGCAAGGCGGGGATGTCGCGAGTGCCGCTTCCACTACACTCTCGGTCGCAGGCGCTCATTCCTCTCTTATCTTTTCCTCTTGCTCATTGTCATACC
>NW_013546929.1:0-75919 GCF_000711695.1 Tilletiaria anomala UBC 951 | reverse complement strand
AGGGCAGCTTCAGCGCCTACTGACAATATGGACTATACTGTAATCTGTACTTGTACCGCTTGTCTTTTGCTCTATACATGCCTTGCATCTCATCAATTTGTTGGCCAGGCCTACGTATTAATCGGTGGTGTGGCTGAAATGCGGTCGGTTATCACAGCACAGACCACTTTTGCATCAGCCAAGCGGCTCAGTTGGAGCCGAAGCGAGCGAGCAGCCCACTGACAACTCAATTGTACTCAATTCAGATCTCGAATCTTGTTCTTCCCACCCACCACGGACGAGCATTGAATGCTCCTCGTCACCAACAAGCGCCGTCGCCGGCTCCCTGCACTGCAACACCGAGGTCAGCGTTGCAAGCTGGCTTGAGAAGAGCGAGAGGCAGCACTTGCATTTTATGTAATTAGCATATACAATTATGAGGACCAGCCTCTAGAGCATTGAATGAATGAATACATTGGACTGATGGGTCTAGCACCCAGGTTGCAGAATCACACCAGCTGCCACGTTGCGCCGGACAGACGACCAACGCCGAGGTCGGCAAGCTGGGAAAAGGCGGTAGTCGTCAAGTCCACGTCGTATTCCTGGCAGCCCTCGCATCTGGAAGGTGTCGTGCAAAGATTGCATTGTGTGATGAGCACTGAGCACATCAGACGGCTGAATATCGAGGCCAGCACATGCACTTACCTGTCGACAATCTTGACGCGCACCGTCTTGCCTCCGTAGCTGACGTCGATCATCTTGCCGCACAGGTCATTGTTGTTCGGGTTGCCGGGCGTGGTTGTGTATTGGTCGTACAAAGTATGCGAGCTTCAGATGCAGAACGAAAACGAGGATTCAGAATTTCTTGCCAGCAATGGAATGTTAACCACGTGTTACCCACACTGCAGCAATCATATCGGACTGTAGAAGCGCATCATTACAGCATCAGCGAGTCGAGTCAGCACGCAAGACAGTTTATGCATCGATAGACACGCACATCTGTGTTGGTCCAGCCACAAGATCCCATGCCAGTTGCTGTAAGAGGTGCGTTCTCACCGTCAGCAGGTAGCCTCTCACTTGAGGTTGCTCAACGACGAGACGACTCACCGTACCAGGTCAGCTGGCCAGTGTGACTGCCTACAGCAGCGCCGGAGATTCCTGAAGAGCTGGAGGGAGCAATGTTGAACGTTCCAGTGTCGCTGCTACTTATGCTGGAGGACCCAGACGCGGAGTTCGTGGCGGTGTCGGCTGGGCCAGCCTCAGAGTCCGCTGAGCCAAATCCGTACCCAGAGCCTGAGTCCGAGTCAGAACCATCAGCAGATGAGCCAGAGCCGGACCAGCTGGTAGGACAGGAGCTCGATGGGGCTGAGTTGTAATTCCAAGCGTGGCGGCCCTTTAGTCCGCCACGGCGTTGAACAAACCGGGCGTGCTTCGAGTTCCTTGCATTGCTCATGACGGTGCGTACGTGTCTGTGTCAGGTCAAAAGTCTACTCGTCAGCAGCCAGCCATGAATGTGTCACGGGGCACTCCGCGTCACGATTAACGCACGTGTCTGGGATGGAGGTCGCGCTAGAAATGTGCACACAGGACACGGCAGCGAAGAGAAATGTGGTGATGAATCGTCCAGCGATCATTGTTTAGGTGAGGCGGCGAGAATTTGTGTACGTAGTCGAGTGAGCCAGCAATTTCGTTTTCTGCAAGGCGTTGCGAATACGAGCGTCGAACGTTGTCTCAAAGCTGCCAGAGCTTGTGAGGGGGATGCACGGTTCCAGAAAACGAGAACTTGGGGAGGAACGATAAGATTGGGGGACTGGGGATGGGAACGTGGATGGAGATTGGGGATCGTGAGCTGGGCAGGATTCGCCCCTTTATATAAACCGAAGCAGGGCATTGCCGCAAGCTCTGTACTCGTCGGCATACACATGCAATCCAGCAGCGAACGCATACAGGGGGCATTCGTCGCACCCCGGATTCTGTGGGACCAATTTGCACTGGTGGGATCAAGCAAGGTGGCAGCATTCGCATGGTCGCTTGCAATGTGAATGGTGCTGGTCCTGGTAGTAGTGTGTTGAAAACGAGGAATCGTGAGTGGGGAGGAGGGGAAGGTACAGGAAATAGGGCAGAGGGCATATGACCCCGCATCGAAAAGTGCCTTCATATGTACCGATTGTGCTGAATCAGCCGTTCCTGCGCAAACCGCCATGATGTGTGGCGGTGCGGGGCTGCCGCTTAGTTCCCACCGCGCCTACGCTCCTCGCTTGCAAGGTCGTTGTCGGCTTCTCGCGTGAGAAAAAGAGGGGGTGAAGAACCATCAGTGCATATCCATACAAGGTGCCATCAGATGCACGCCGAAGGCAAAGTCAGCAGTCGCTACTCCATCACACTGTGCCAGTCCCATGGCGCGCACAGTTTTCGAGCCTTCAAGGGGGAGCGTCCAGAGTGTCAATCAAGGAGCAGTGACGCTGATGATGGTGCAGTACGTCTCAACTCGTCGCTCCGCATATGACTGGATGGATGGATGGATTAGAATTTACGTCTTGGGATACAGTGACTGACTGCGCTGCCTGTTGCTGTAGACTCTAGCCTTGCAAAGAGAGAAAAGAGGGTGGTCGGTTGAAAGCGATTACGTGCCAATCAGAATTCGAGGGGAGTGTGTGATTGCGCGTCCAGCCTATCGTCATGTTGCTGCTGCTGCTGGCTGTATCCATATCCGCCATTTCCTGCAGCCTCCCCACGCGACAAGCTGAACCCTACTGCCGCTGTGGCTGTTGCTGCCGGCACTGCTGCACCATTGGCCCCATTAGCAGCTGTGCCGCCGCCGCCTACTGAGACGCGCGACCGGGCAAAGTTCCGCAATTCAGACGCTGGACCGCGCGGCTGGCGCAGCAAGTTGGCGGCATTGCTGCTCGGGGACGGGAAGCCGTTGCTGTTGCTGCTGGAGGCATTCTCCAGCGTGCTATTCGCGACTGGGCCACCAAGCGTAGGCACCGGCGGGACTTCGTATGGCGACGAGAACAGGCTCTGTAGGGGTGGTGGTCACGTGCCATGAATATTGTGCATCGTGCGTCAGTCCATGATCTTGTGTTCGCTGAGTGGCCCGCTTGTTCAGCGGCTCACCTGAAGGCCAGCGGCGCCGGCGCCGGCGCTTGCTACCGTCCTCCTGCCGACAGTGGACGAATACCCATCTCGCAGATTCCCGTTCGACTTGAATGCATTCAAACCTTGATGATGCAGGGCAAGGTCGCCTGCGTATCGTCCCGGCGAGCCTCCTGGGCCGCCCGGGATCGCGCTGCTGCCATAGCTGAAGTCGTGCACCCGCTTCATGTCTGGCGCTGACTTTTTCATACGCAGCGCGGCCGCTCGACCCGTCGTTGCGCTGCTGCCAGGGCTGAGCATGCCGTTGGCAGTAAAGGCGCCCGCCTGCGAAAACGCCTCCCCGCCGCGATGCGAGCGGCCGATCGTCGACGCTTGGCTGCGCAAGGGCTGCAACGAGCGGAAATCCGTTGTCAGTCTCGCTTTACGCAAAGGGATAGACCGAACCCCTCTCAACAGGGCACTCACGCGATGGCCCTGGTTTGTCTCATTTTTGGAGACAATCACGCACCTCTCCTCGCCCTCACCAATAGAGTAGTGGTACAGACCGAGCCTTTGTGCGACCAAGTGCACCGTCCTCCTCTCTAGGGGGCTCAGATTCTTCGAAAAGGACAGCTCATCACGCATGCGATCATCCTTGAAAAGCAGGACGCGCGAGTAAATCTCCAGAGTACCCGGCTCATTCAAGTCCAGTTCTTCCTTTTTGCCGCTACCACCCGCGCCCGCGCCCGCGCCTGCACCTGCAGCGCCTGCTCCGCCGCCAATACCAGATATGTCGGAAGGTGCGGAGTGCGCCGCACGCCTGCAGCTGTCGTCCACATCTGGGAGAGCTCGTAGCGAATCGGCGGTCAAAGGCACGGGACGAGTCGTGTACACTTCACCGTAGCCAGAATCGGGGGAATCGAGTTGCGGTGCTGGTGCCGCGCCTCTGAGGGAACTCATCTGTGTATGCTGGGGTGGGAGGGAGGGCATGCCTCCTGCCAAAGCGGCAGCAGCAATCACCTCATCTTGCATTCTTCGCTCCTTCTCTTTCTCCTTTTCCATCTGCATGCTCTGCATGCGCTTGATTGCCTTCTCCTTCTCGATGCGCTCTTTCTCTCCCGCCTGCAGCACCTTTTTGTACTCCACCTTGAGCTTACGCCCGCTGACATCGAAGCCGTTCAGCGCAGCAACGACACCGTCTGCTTCCTCCGCAGAGCGGAAGTTGGCGAAAGCGAGTCCGCGGAAGACGCCCTGGTCATAGTGGTAGTTGAATGCGTACGGAACGGGGATGGCCAGTTCTTCGATCAGCGCCAGCAACTGCTCGCGCTTGATCGAGAACGGGATGTTCTTGATGACAATGGCAGTAGGGATCACCTCATCATCGACCGGAGCACTGTAGCTGAAACCGGGTGCCAGAACGCCCGGAGCAGCATGGCCATCTGCGTGCCCATGGCCCCATTGTGAAGGTAATGCATTTCGTAGCCCCCGCCACGCTGCACTGCTATCGGAGCCAAACTGGCCTCCTGGTCCCGCCATACCAGCAGGCGGCATCCCAGAGGTGAAGCTTCCGAACGCGCCACATCCCGAGGGGACAGGAGGGTTGGAATGCTCGTTCGGTGCAAAGAAGCGCTCGAACCGGGCAGAAGCGCTCTGCTGCGAACCCTGCGCGTTAGCCCCAGTAAAAGCGTCTGCCCCAGCAGTACCATTTGCGGACCCGCCTCGGAAATGCGTGCTGCCGCCGCCGCCACCGGAGCGGAAGGGCGACAAGTCCCCTGCGCGGCCTGCGCCGGATGCATACCCGTACGAGCCGGCCCCAGCCTCGCCGCCTTGTCGACGCTGTGGGCTGTCTTGTAGGGAGAGCGCTCCCAAATCGAGATTCGGTGCCATCTTAACGAAAGTTCTTGAAGTTGCGAAATATGGTGCTTCGTGTCAGCGTTCGAGGCTTCGAAGTCACTTGGTGATGTACCCAGTCGTGTTCTGATGATCGAGGGGATGGTGCGTATTGATTCGTTGCTGATTGCGTCCCTATCGTATGCTCGTCACAGGTCGTCCTCGTCTGCTTTTGACGTGATGAATGCGTAATGTCAAGCTTGTTTGCAAATGGATGCTGGCGGTAATTTCCTTCGGTGCCCCCTGAGTCTGCAGCCGTCCGAAATGCGACGGGCTTCGTTCAGGCACACCACCACTGCGTCAAAGGCAGCAGGTCGTCGGGAGTGAGGTCGTGAAGAATTGGCGTGGGTGCCGAACACTCTGCTTGTCTGCTCGTCATATACCAAACCCCGAGGAGAAGTTGGATGCATGAATTCTAAACCTCGCCGAGCAGCCAAAGGAGAGGATCAGGCGTTGATGCGAAGAGTACATCTGGATTCCGTTTCATGCGCGCGCTGGTTAATCGCTTCTTGCAGCTGTTGCCTTAAGCGGACGTGCGGTTATGCGCGCGTGCGAAATGTCGGTGCCTGTCAGAGTCGCATACACTGCCCCAGTGCTGTGCCATTGCCACTTCACCAGAAAGTTGAATTCGATACTCATTCCGCCCGGCCCGCCCTGCCCCTGCCTTTTGTGACTTGCGACCAGCGACTGGAGAGAGTTTGCGGGACTCCTCCTCAGGGCGGTCTCCGAATGTCTGCACACAGCACACCTTCAGCAAGACCCCACATATTCGCACGACCGACCAGCCGAAAGAGGCAAAACTCATATGAAAGCGCAGGCATAGCTGCACCCTCGGAGGCCTTGAAGCTCGCATGATCAAATGACCATTTTTCAGGTTGTCAGCAAGTGCCGGTGTAATTTTTGTGGAAGACTACTGTACATCGATATGCATGTGTGCATGATCTCTTTACAGCTGGCAGCAAATCTTTGCATCCGTCGGCGGCGGGGAGGAAAGGCAACCCATCCCGCTTAGGATGCTGCCATGATGGCATTCTGCAGTGGGCACATGCGGAAGGGACTGATGGTCAGCAATATGTCACGGTCTTAGCGCATCGAGACACTCACGATCTGCGAGAAAGTCGAGGGCGGGGATCATCCGGAGAAAGAGTGGGGGAAAGGGAAGGTGGCATGAGAGTTAGTGTCAATTCGGCAAGGAACAGATTGGAAAGAGAGCTGATTGAATGAAAACACACCACTGCAAGGCATATGGCAAGATGAAAGGACGTGAGCAACTCTTCCGCTCGGGTGTGGAAACTATTCGCACTCACGATCACCATCGCTAGCCTTGAGGGACTTCACGGCCTTGCGACGGGAGCAGTTAGTCTGAGAGATGACACAATCGAGCATCAGCTATTTGCGCATTTCTGGTGCCTATTCATGGCTCAGCGCACCTGTTGGATAATGAGTTCGATGTCCTTTGTATCGAGACCCGTCTCGTCAATGGGCTCGCCATCCTCCTCCTCCTCTTCCTCCTTCTTTTCGCTGGTACCAGCGCCAGCGAGCGCGGCGGCCTGAGCGGCAAAGTCGCTGCCGTCTCCCAGGCCCTGCATCTCTTGCTGCTGAGCTTGCATGGCGGCCATCTGCGCCTGCTGGGCCTGCAGTGCGGCAGACATGTCCTCGGACTTGGCTTCGCCAAAGACAATGTACACATCGGTGATGGCAGACTTGTAGACATCGGGCTTCTCGACGACGTAGAGGTGCTATCAATCGTGCAGGTGCCAAGTCAGGACCCTACCTCTCTCAAATAGTACCCGAGAACAAGTTCACTCACACCACGGGGCCTCCTCATGGTGACCCTTGTGATGCCATCGATCTTCTTGAGGCCTAGGCCCTGGAGGGCCTTCCTACTCTTGCGCTCTGCTCTTGACTGGACGCGGTCCGGGATGGCAACCTCGCCATCGCCAGCGTCGGAAGAGTCGTCCTGGTTGACGTTGATCTGCAATTGACACCGTCAAGCAATGCAATCGGGTGCGTGATGTCAGCGTGGAGACAGGTTCGGTCAGAGCTTCCTTCCGGAAGGGCCGGGTATTTCCACCGGGCCACTCACGTCCTGGACATCGTCCGTGATCTCCTCGATACTGGCAGCCATCTTGCAACGATCTAGTAGTCTGACGCTGCTATCTAGGTCCTACAAGTATCGGTATTGCGTTGGACGCTTCAGGTGTAATAGAACAGAGACGGCAGGAAGAAGGAAGAATGAGTCTGTCTGGATGTGCTGGAAGGCTGGGGCGCGCTCTCTCACACAGCCCCCCCCCCTCCGCACCACACACACGGTAAGACGAGTGAGAGGAACAGCGCGGCACCGCTGCAGTCAAAAGTGATGATCAAGGGGGTGGTTCTTTTTTTTGATGGTCTCTCGCACACACCCCATTGCTCTCTCCGTCTCCAGCTTCTTCCAGCGAGCTTTCCTCCTAAGTTTAACGTGCGATGTACATCATCACTTGTTCGCAGCAGCATTGATACGCTTGACCACACTACCACGACGCTTCAATCCGCACAAAGCCAACCGGAGGCTTTGGGCAGCATGCCTTCCCCAACACCCGGCAGCTCGGGCACACACCCCGACCCTGGTTCCGAGCCTGCATCACCATCGACCACTTCGAACCCATCTGCTGTCGCCGAGCCTCTGGTGCCAGACTCAATATGGAAAGCGCCGCAATCTCGGCTCTTCCCAAGCAATCTCACCTCGCGAAGATCGGGGCCTCTTGACGCTGTGGACGCAGGGCAGGAGCCCACCGAGAAGCTTCGGGCTAGGAGCGAAACGTACTTGCGGAGGGTGACCAAACCCGAGCTAGGCGGTCCACCGCCGACGCGATTACAGAAAGGTTCACAGCTCCTTGGTGGTGTGCTTGCAGTGGGCTGCGTTGGCTATGCTGTAGTATGGCATGATTTTGGCGAGAAAGAGAATGTCTTCAGTCCGGTAGGTTGCTCTTCGCAACAGTCATGGTCCGATTTGCTGCCGGGAGGCTCATCAATCCCCGTGCGCCATGCTCCAGATACGACGAATACTTGGCATGCATCCGCGAGGCTATGGGTATGATCCGATGGCACCACCTCGAAAAGACCCCTTGATTTCCCGATGAGATCGCAGACGAGTCGACTCCCCCCCCTTTCTCCGCGCCCCTACAGCAACCCGTGACATCCACCAGACGTGCATTTTCAAGGCGCATGCAGAATACGGTGCACACCACACCTCTCTGCACATCGGTCAGAGAGGCCGTCCTTGACGCAAGTTGGGCGCAACCTTGGCGAATTTGAGACAAGCTGCGAGCTCTATGCTACAAGAAAGAACGTGTGCTGCCGAACGACTGCACCTAAACCCCATTAAAATGCGAACCCCGGGGAACTACAGTAGAACAGCATTCACAAAGCGTTGGGCTATGAATGCCAATGGAAGGAGCGGTAGATCGGCTCAGATGAGCAGGAAGGCTTGCGTCGACGGCGCTTCAGAATTTCTGCAAGGGAAAGCAACGCGAAGCAAGGTGCATCTCAGCATTCACATTTCTCGGCGCATTGGGCCCCGATTTGGCAGGATGTAGACTCACCGGCGTGTGTCCAAATCCCCCTTCGGGTACCTGCAGCAAGGGCACATGGCGGAAATCGGCCGTCTCAAAGGGAACATTGTTGCCCCACCAGTTGAGCGCGATGGCACCGCCTTTGGGCAGTGTGAGCGCAAAGAATACGAAGAGCATGCTAAGCGCTGTACCCATGTCCATGGCGGAGGAAGTAACAAAGTTGTACTTGGACCACCAGCTAAAGAATCGGCGGCGCGCGATGTATTCTGAAACAATAGATTCAGATCGGCGCATACGAAGATCAGTCTCCTCCCGAACGCTGCCCCAACGGGTCCATCATGCAGCGACACAGCACTCACGGAAGATGAAAGCGACGAGGAAGAAGCTGGTGTAATTCAGGCCGCTTCCCGGTGGGACATACGCCGAGCCGGCGAGGATGAGCGGCGAGCTGACAAACTTCCACTTTGAGTCCTTGTACTTGCGTGCGAGGAACCAAAAGGGCAGCGGCGCCAGCGCGCCGACGAGCAGAGCATAGTACATGGAGCTGTACAGCGAGTCCGGGCCAAACATGCGGCGCGGGCCGATGATGCCCCAAACGATGCTCGAGGTGTAGTACACCGACGCGATCGGGCAAGTGAAGTTGTGCGGCTCGGCGCTCGAGCAAAGCAAGGAGACTTTGCTGAACATGAACATCTTCATACCAATCTGGACAAAGATGACCCAGACGGTCGCGGTCACCTGCGCAGCAAAGCTGATTCGTGGTGGAACCTTCATGTAGTGACCGAGCTTCAGGTCCTGCACGAAGGTCAGGCCGCTGCTGATTCCAGCGAGCGAATATGCCTTGAAGACCAAGTTCGGGAACGGATGCGAGGGCAGTGCGTAGCCAGATATGAGTTCGGTGACCAGGTTGGTGTTGATGATCTGGCCGGTCATGGCGAAGATGAAGCCCGATGGGATGATGTAGATGGTAGGTATGAGCAACGACAGCATCAGCGCCCAGACCGGCAGACCGATCTTGTACACCTCAATCGCGATGAGGGCCATGACGAAGCTGATGAGGAGCAGCATGCCGTACCACCAGTCAGGGACCTCCTTGTACCGTCGCATCATGGTAGCGTGTATGTCGTCATTCTCCACCTTCTTGTTGCGCAGCCCCTGCATGATGCCCTTGCCGTGGTACAAGGCGGTGTGGACGATCATGGCAGTGGCAAGGGCGAGACCACACCAGTAGACGACAAAGTAGTTGACGGGGATGTACAGCGGCGAGTAGCTCTCATAGAGCTCCTTGTTGAGCAGCATTCCGTCGAGCACCGAGCGGATCTTGTACGGCTTGCCGAAGCGATCGTAGGCGCTGCCACCAAGGATGGGGAGGAAGCCAAAGTACCACGTGTTTGTGAAGTAAAGCGTGGGGAAAACTATCCAGACGAGGAGCACAAAGCCGACCATGAGGTTGCAGACGGCCCAATAGGGCGTGATCATGGGCGATCCGACGTAGCTGATCTGGTTCCAGTCAAACGTAAGGACGCTCATGCCGAGGCCGTTGGACGCGCCAAAGAGCGTGTTCACGTACTTGTTTTGCGGTGCGATCCAGCAGACCCAGTTGAACACGGAAAGACCTGTGAAAAGAAAATTGGGGACAAAGTTCCAGCAAAAGGCGGCGACGAGGACGATGAAGAAGTACTTGAAGCGCGTCATGCGCCCGTCCTGCCCGTCCTCCTCGGCGTGGAGTGTGTTAAGGATGGTGCAGACGGTCAGGTTCTGCGGCCAGATCATCGAGGCGGGCCAGACGAGCAGGCGCTTGCACATGCCCGCGAGGCCGAAGCTGAAGAGAACAGAGGAGAGGGTGAACATGATGGCAAAGCCGACGGGTCTGGGGTCGTTGTAAAAGATGGGCGAGTCCTGTGCAATGACGGCGTTGAGCGCGAACGCCTGGCCGACAGCGACGTTAGCCATCTGCGTGATGGTCGAGTGCTCCTTGACATTGAAGAAGCCCGAGTTGAGCGTGAAGCTGCGGCCGCCAAGCCAGCGCGGCAGCTGCACCGCGCGGTAGGGCATAGTGACGGCCATCAGCTTGCCTAGCGGGTAGACCAGCAGCAGGATCAGCAGCGGTGAGATCTGTGGCGCAGGGTAGCGGAAGCTGAAGACCGTGTTGGCGGCGCCGGCGATGCTGCAGATGAACAAGCCGAGAAACCAGAGCCGGAAGGTCGACACGGGCATGCTGGGATCATCAACGTTGCTAACTGAAGCGCGCACTTCTGGGAACGGTGAGTCCTCCTCCGTTTCGACCTCGAGCGCGATGAGCCGTAAGCCACGCGAGCCCACCTCGATCGGCTCGCCTTGCTGCTGCTGCTGCTGCTGTTGCTCCTGCCAATCTTTCCCATTGGCAATCGCGCCAGAGTTGAAAGCCTTTTCGTACTCATTCATCGTGTATGCACCCTTGTACGGCTGTTTGGTCGAGAAGAACGACTCGAAGGCGGTGCGCGAAGTTGAGGCGTGCAGTACGTCGGTGCGATGTGATTCCGTGCTGCTGCCTGCGCCCATGGTTGCTGCTGCAGCGACGGCCGCATGCCTACTGGCCGACGACGTGCGTTTGCGTACACGCATCTCTGGCGCTTCATCAATGTCGATGAACGTATCGCCCGAGGCGATGTACCGTCGATCGAGTTCAAGCATCTCCATCGCATGTGGCGGCGAGAACGCTGGTGGCTGCGATTTTCTGGGATAATTGCCGCCGCCGACGCCATTGCTGCCGGGCGTTGGGGACAAGACGCGGACTATGGGGCCGTTTTCCTCGTCTGGCGCGCGGGCACCGGAGGCAGTGTAGCCTAGATCGCGCGCCGAGAGGCGCTTGAAGGCCTTGAGCGAGATCGCGGAGGAGTTGCGTTTGGGCGTTTGACTAGACGAGCTGGTCGACCGGGACGGGACGATACCATTGGAGACCTGCGCTGCTGCTGCAGACGCTGCCGTTGGAGTGAATGACGCATGCGACGCGCCGGTCTTGGAGAGCGGTGCGGAGGACAGTGGCGGTGGAACCGTCGCTGGCAGAAGGGGTACAGGTGGGACGCTGTTCCCCTCTACAGAAGATGCGGCGATCGCGAGTACCTGCGAAGCATCGAAATCCGGATTGGTCTCGACCAGCCGACCTTCTGAATCGTACACTGCGCCAGTCTTTTCGTCGTAGTAAAACATCTCCTCTTCTTCCTCTTCCTCAGCCGCGTCGAGCTCTTCGCCGATCTGCACGGCTTGATGAGGAAGCGCACGATGATCTCCAGCTCGGGATGACTGCATGGTCACGCCGCCTGGTGCTGACGCCGACGCTGGAGCGGAAGCAGCGATGGTGGACGGTGCGGATGCGACGGCGCTGCTCGCTGGCATGTTGCCGACTTGGCGGTGTTGTTCCCAAACTAGGTCGTCCATGATCGCAGCGCTCGGTCCAAGCTCAGCTGTCCAAGAACAAATGAGAGAGGGAGGGAGTGCCTTCCAGTGAGCAACCGGCGCTGCGGCCCAGGCATGTTTCCACGTTGATGTACTCACGCGGCTTGAACGCAAAGACGTCACCATCATCGCTCTCCTCATCGTCCCATTCGTCATCCTCATACAGGTCGTCCATCCCGTACGGATTGAGCTCCATTCCCTGAAGCGTGTTCGCCGTGCCGGCGCGACTTCCGGTACCTCTGCGTTTGCGTCCAGTGCCAGGGCGAGATGAGGAGGCGTTGGGTGTGTGTGCGCCCGTCCCAAACGCTGGCGCGTTGTGCGAAGAGCTGGCATTGGCCCCGCCTACCGCTGCGTCGCCGTTCGCGAACGAGCCAAACCTCGGGGCCGCGGCGCCGCCCCCCGAGCTCGTACCCGGTCGACTGGTGTGCGGCCGGCCTGAAGATGTGCCAGGGCGTCCGGACGAGGTGGTGGGGCGACCGTAGTCGATGTCATTTGAGTGGCTGTAGTCCATCTTTGGGCTGCGTCCCAAGGGGTTCGCACCCTCTTGTACGATCTGTCAAGGCCGAAAGCGTAGCGCACAGCCCTGGCAAAACAGAGCTGAAGGGGTGAGCGAGCGAGCGATGAGAGGGTATGGGTAGAGGTGGTGGGGATCTTTGCGAAGAAGAAAAGTGGCAGCAGGGATGGGGTGAAGCTGGGCAATGGGGGTAGTCTAGCAGGGAAGAGGGTTGAGGGACGAAGCTGGAAGCAGTGTGTGACAAGCGGGGAGAAGAGAGGTGAGATGATCCGCTGCCAGAGAAGGGAGAGCTGCGCGTGTACATGTAAATATGATCATGGGCCAGTAGACAGCATTCCGTCACAGAGAGTGGAAGAAGAGGGAGGGTGAACCAGGATGTCCTCGTCAGAGAATGATGCAACAAGGCAAGCAAGCGTATGACGGTGGGTGTGATGAACCAGCATCAGCAACCCAAAGCAACGAGGGGAGAGGAGCAAGCAAAGCCCACAGCCGTGGCTTGGCTGTGTGTGTGTAGGTAGAGCAGCGCCGGCGCAGCAACCCCGCCAGAACCGGTCAGTGTGACCGGGCGAGGGCGGAGAGGAGGAGTGCGGCTACTGGACAATGGGCCTGGTCTGTGGCCGCATTCGATTTCGTATGGGACAAGCCGTGTTTGCTGTTGGCTGCTTGTTGCCACTGCGAGATGGATGGGTTGACCTGTTGTTGTGTGGGATTGGGAGTAGTGGAGCAGTTCGCCCCCCTCCCCCCACCCCCCTGGAACCATGCAGGGAGTGATGCTCGCAACATGGGATGAGATAATAGGTTCAGTGCACTACACTGCACTGCAGCGCACACCGCAGCGCAGTGCCTGGCGCTGCACGTCATTGCTGCCGTCTTTGCACAGGCAAGCAACAACAGCGGCCCGCCCGCAAAAACGATAGATTAGGTAAGCATCTTGGTTAGGGTAGACGGCACGTGACCCATCGCTGTTGGGGACGAGACGCGCCCGCGCCGATCAAGCCCCGAGTGAGTCTCAAACAATTCGGCAGTGGTTCATGGCCCGCGGTCCAGGCTGAGAGCACGTGTTCCGCACCTCGACAAAGAGACTGCGCGGCCCTTTCCGCTTGAACCTCATCGTTGGTCGTGCCACGCTCCATCATGCTGCTGAACATCAGGTGGTGTCCGCAAAGACAGAGCGCGGTCAACGAGAATTTATTGGGGGGACCGTAGCAGCACGCCAGGAGGCCAAGGAAAGACAGTGCAAACTCGCATAGGGAGAAAGAAGAGAAGCCGCCGCGCCTCATCTTCGCTTTCTTCTCGCAGAGTAGGAGGGCTAGTACGCAGGCGGAGCGCTCCGTCAGACAGGAAGGCTACTTTCACCAGAAGACACTTCCGTCATCCAGCATGCCGGCGACCACAGCAGAGGTGAGCTATTGTCTCCTTTCCTAGAGCATAGGAGGCAGGCTGTACGGATGGCGACTATGACTAACGCGGCCGCTTTCTGCGTCTGCGCCTCCTACTGCTGTCCCCTTCGCGTGACACAGACGACGCAACTAGCGTCGACCACCGTCATCGTCCATCCACTCGTCTTGCTCTCCGTCACTGACCACGCGGCGCGGTCCGCATCAGGCGCGCGGAAGCGCGTCGTCGGTGTGCTACTCGGGCAGGACAATGGCAAGGTGGTTAATGTCGCGAACAGCTTCGCCGTGCCGTTCGAGGAGGATGACAAAGACCCTAAGACGTGGTACCTGGATCACGACTACATTCAGGCGATGAATGATATGTACAAGAAGGTTAACGGTGAGTCACCTCAAGCGAGGAATCCACCCTCCGCTGCATGTGTTGAGTGTATGCTGATATACTTCGCGTCGATTTGCGTTTCGGCTGCGGCGCGCAGCTCGCGAAAAGATGATTGGATGGTACCATACCGGCCCGCGGTTACGAGCGTCAGACCTGGAGATCAACGAGCTGATGCGACGCTTCATCCCGCGACCCGTGATGGTGATCGTTGACCCGCGGCAACGCGACGTCGGCATCCCGACCGATGCGTACTTTGCCGTCGAGGAGATCAAGGATGATGGGACGGCGACGCAGCGGACGTTCATGCACGTCCCCTCGGAGATCCAAGCAGAGGAAGCAGAGGAGATCGGCGTCGAGCAACTGCTGCGGGATATACGCGACACGACCACCGTCGGCACGCTCTCCACCCGCGTCTCGTCACGCCTCGCCTCACTGCGCGGCCTGCAGAGCCGCCTGGTCGAGATCAGGGACTACCTCTCCTCTGTCGTCAAGGGCGAGCTGCCCGTAAACCACCAGATTATCTATGACCTGCAGGACATCTTCAACCTCCTCCCCGACCTCGACAAGAGCGACATCTCGCGCAGCTTCAGTATCGCGAACAACGACCAGCTCCTCGTCGTGTACCTCAGCAGCCTCATCCGCAGCGTCATCGCACTACATGGCCTCGTCAATAACCGCATGGAGAATGCCAGGGGTGAGGACGAAGAGGTGGATGGCGACAGCGCTTCTGGCACAGACAAGGACGTTGGGGCTAAGGAGAAAGACGGCGCTGGGAAAGTCAGGGATGCCAAGGCGGGTGCAAAAGATGGGAAAGAGGACAGCGGGAAGAAAGCGTAGCTTCCTGTAGCCTTTCCATGTGCACGTTTTTTTGCAAGCCACCTATTGCTACATATGCCAAAGCCCCGGTTCCTTCGTCTAACCGTCGCTGTCATAGCGGATTGGCTCACTCTTGAGCACCCACGGTGCGGGAGGCCGCGCCTTCTCCTCGCTGCCTCGTGCCTCTCCTCTATCTGCCGCAGTGGCATTATCCTGTATCCAAGCGCGCACTTGCCGCTTGTCCATAAACTCCGCCATCCCGCCGCACGCCTCCCTGACGCGCGAAGCAAGCCCTTCGCCCGGACGCTCGTCGTACAGGCGCAGGATGTGCGCGCAGATCGCGCGCAGCTCGCCCTCACTCGCGTCGAACAGTGCGTGCCATGGTGCCGGCTCCTGCGGCAGACTGATGGGCGGCTGGGCGGTAATTGCGGTGAGGTACACCGCCGCGCACGCGATGTTGTGCGGCGGGAAGAGGCAGTAGACGGGGGTCTGTAGACTGAATATGCATTCCGAGAAGGAAGGACCATCATCAGCCTCATGAATTCGCGAAGGAAAACGGCGCAGCCACACGTACGCATCGTTGAGAAAGGACCACGCCCGCTGAGCGACGCCGGGATATCGATGAGTGTCCGTCAGGCCGAGCAGCTGGAGGTAGTTGATCATCGTAGCATAAGGCAGGTTGACTTGCACGTTGAACCCGAGACGCTTGAGAATCTGTATTTCGGCAATGACCATTGCATCCTTGGCATCGTAGAACTCTTGAGCGTGGTACGCCTGTGGCTTGTACACGAACGGCGGGACTGCTGCCGCTCGTGACCCTTGCGCGGGAAGGTCGTCCTCAGTCGCCCTTTGCTTGCCATGCGGTCGCGGTGCTAGCCGTGGGCCAGGATTGTATTTGGAGTAGTGCAACGCTCTGCGCATAAGGTAGTCAAAAACATTGATTAGGTCTCGCAGTCTGACCGGCGTTTCCTCGAGTTTCGTAGCGAGGAAGAGAGCGCCTGTGCAGACATCGCGTATGCTGAAAGCGCGCATGGAAGTCACAAACCAGAATCGCTGGAAGAGGACTTGCGCTGTCGCCATCGCTCGTTGCGGTAGTTTGATCAGTGCGCCAGCTTGCTGGATCATCTGGCAGCCGTACATGCGCAGCTCATCTTCCAGGTCGGCTGGGATTCCGTCTGCTCGGGACGGCGTATTCAGGTACTGGTCCAGCGACGCGAGCGTGTTGAGCAGCGGCGCCATCGTCTCGACATGGGTCCTTCCTCAGCATCTGTGCTGTTGTAATAGGCGGAGGGAGGCTTCGTCACCGGTGAATAAATCACAGTCGTTCAGTAGCACTGGCCCGAGACAGATTTAGCATTGTAGGTAAACAGGGACAGTGATGTGACATGCACAGGTTGCATCTAGGAATCCACGGCGCGTGGGTAGAAAACGAAGAGCGAGGCATCGGCGAGTTTCAGTCATCTGTGCGTCACTCCTCGCACTTTTATTAGTGGCTAGTACAACAAGAACAAACCCACCATATATATGTTCATAGTGCAATAGTAATGACGACTCGGACGTCTTGCGAATTGCGATTACATCCACAAAGGTGATGTGATGTTCTTTCAAAAGCGAATCAGGCGAGAATTTGGGGCACCAGTGACTCTCAAGGCTCCAACTTGTGGAAGAGACCATGTCGCTCCTACTACCGCCGCGTCACGAGCGCACCCCCAGCCCTGGGGCTGAGGATGACGATGACTTTGCAGACTACGTTGAAAGCTCGGCGAAAGCGCAAAATTGTGAAACCCGAGAGCGCCAGCGGGTAATTGATCCATTCATCCACCGCACCCAGCCCGAATTGCGACGCAGGCTGGAGGAAGATTTTGCAGGCGTTGATGGCCGCGAGAACGAGATTGGCTCTCGACCCAAGACCAGCGCATCCGCCTACCGCGCGTTTGCCGCGAAGAGATGTTTTAAAGCCGAAGGTAGCGCAAAGGTCAAGCGGCGGGACGTAGAGTTGGCCAGGCGTGAGATACAGGAGTTCAACGACATTGTGCGCAACTTGCAGCTTGACATCACCAATGACTGGACGACTCGCCTCGCAAACGATGCCGCGCTAGCTAGATATCTCAAAGAGCATCCCAATGCGCCCGCTGGAACGCCGCCAAAGCTCGGGAAGGCTCGGGAGGTGCTGGCTATAGAGCCTGCGATGCCAGCGTTATCAGCGACGAGGGAGCCAGACCATGAGTCCCTTTGGACATCTGCAGACATATTGAAGGCATCGCAGGAACGAGACTTATGGCGGAAAGCGTCAGCTCATCGAGAAGACTGCTTTTGGCCTGTGCTGCCAGCAGAGAACGCTGTTCAGGCAGCTTGGACCTTGGGTGACGAGGTGGAAGCGATCGTTGAAAGGCGATGGAGACGTGCTGTGAATATGCACCTCTCGCAGCAGAGTAAAGCTCAGCACCCACAGGGCTCTGAAGGACCAAGCAAAACTGTCGCGCCAGCGGTTGGAGACAATTCCAAAGACGGCCATCCTCAATGGCCATCTGCTACGCGACAGCCTTTGCGGGGTTCGCAAACACCACAGGACGGCCGTTCGCAGACGTCGCCATCACTGGCTTCCATATATGACAGTGAGCCGTCTCAAGGGCAACGCGAACCCGAGGGCGCCAATCAGCCGCACCAGCATACAGCTTTGCATCGTCACTTCGAGCAGTTGGACGTACCTGGTGCCATCTTGGACCCCATCCTCACTTCGACGCAGCTTCACCTGCGACGAGTATTGCATTTGCTGCCTGGAATAATCCACAGCAGGCAAAGGCACTTAGTGACCGCGGCTCGCGCTACACTCAACTGGAGAGACATTCTGCAGGTCCTAGCGGTGAACACTGCGCCCAGGAAAGGGTTTCTCGCTATGCCCTCTCCGATCGCACTCAGTTCTCAGCAGAAGTCCGTTCTTCAGAAAACCGAAGCGAGGCTGCGTGCAATCTACGGAGATCCGCAGCCGAGACACGAAGGTCCAAGCAAAGACCGTGGATCTATTCCGCTAGGTGTGATATCATCTGTCGATCGCTTCATATTCGACACTTCGTACCTGCAAGATGTCATCTCGGGTACATTTGAGTCGCCATTAGCAAGCACGCCGCCTTCGGAACAGACGAACAAGAAGCGCAAACGATAGCGTTTTTTTGGAAGACGGACGCCCGTGCGAAAGGCATTTGCCTAGCGCACGGAATTTCGCCTTCTGTTTGCGCTTCCATCGCCCTGTTGTTGAAACCAATGACTTGCGAGCTATATCATTGATCCTTTGGCACTTGATGTCAGTGTGCAATACGTCCTTTTGGCATGCGTCGCCGTCTTCCGAGGTTGCACGGCGTGGAGCGTAGAACGTGACTGAGCTACTGCAGAGTTTATCCACAACTGAGGCACAGTGCTGGCGTATTTCACTGCTGTCACCGGGCTCCGGCTTTTTGGGCGGGCCGCGTGTGAACTAAGACTGAATTCAGGCTCGCCCATCGAAGGCACTTAATGGAGTGTGACTTCTAGTCGAATATGGAAACATCATGGTTGCAATGCCCACAGGACATGTCACGGATACTTTGTTCGTTTTGAGAGGGTCTTTGTCGCCCGCTTGTGTTTGTTCGGGCGGGCTTCCTGGCGTAGAACCAAGTGCAATAGACTGAACTCCGAGGAACCGATCATCCGCTGTGGAGCTGGGGGCATCATGTCCAACATCAAGGGCGTCGTCTTCGACATTGGCGGCGTTGTCGTTGGCAGTCCAATCGTTGGCATCAACAAGTGGGTAAGAGCTGCGAATGCGAAGATGTCAACGTACCATTGAATTGTTTGCTATCCTTGTGTCTGTACTCCCGGCCGTGTAGATACGAGAAATCTCACGGCCTGCCTCATCACTACCTCAACCATGCCATCACGATGCGAGGCCAAAATAGCGCATTCCAGGTCAGTCACAATGCAAATCGCTCAAGGCCTGGCATCTGATGTGCGACAGACTTGTGCGCCCATACTGCTTGCAGCGCTTCGAACGGAATGAACTCGATCTATACACTTTCTACGAGCAATTCGGACGAGAGCTGAGCGATGCGCCAACGCTGAATGAGTGGTACCTACAGTACTGCAAGAACCGAGGCATAGGTGATCTACTTCATTGTTGAATTGGTAAAATAGATATTAATTCTCTAATATTTTGATTTGGGCGCCGTTGTACGACATCAGATGTACCGAGCCTGCCAGATTCAATACGGGTCGACGGGCGAGAGGTGAGTCGGCGTCATGCACATTTCGTAGAAAGTAGTATCTGGCCTTAAAGCCTCCTCTTACCTGATATTCTTCCAGCTCTTCGGCATCATGATGCAAGAATCTCTGAATCCTGATCGCAATGTCCTCACAGCCGTTCGACGGTTAAAGCGTATGTTCAGTTCTCATTCTCCCATTTTTGCAGTGTCGAGCTCGAGCAGACATTAGACCGGCTCAAACACAACGACCCCTCCTCCCCGTTGTCTTTATTCATGGCAGAATCAGGCAAATTCCGCATTGCAGCGTTGACAAACAACTTTTCGGCCCCGAAGACTACGGATCCTCGGCCGCAGAAGGGCAAGGAACGATCGCTGGAAGAGGAGCTTGCGTTCATCGGGATGGGCGAGAAGGGCAAGGACCTCAAAGCTGAATTCGACATGTACATCGAAAGTGCCATCGTCGGCATGAGGTGCGTGACCTTCTCTTGGACCGTTTGGGACTCTGTCCATGCTAGCCTTGTATGATGCTGACCGTTTCCACCTTGAATGGGTGTTGCGTCTGATAGGAAACCGGATCCACGATTTTTCAAGTACGCACTAGATCAGCTGCAGCTCAAGCCGGAAGAGACAGTCTTTCTGGATGACATTGGCATGTAAGTGCTCTTTCAGCGGGCCTTACAGCTCGCTAGACTGTGATAGCCGCCGAGCTGACGCGCCCTGCCGCATGCCCTTACACAGCAACCTAAAAGCAGCAGCCTCCCTCGGGATCAACACAATCCGCGTCGAGCCGCTCTCTTCTCTCCCTGCGCTGCGCAAGCTCGAGGCATTCACGGGGATGAAGCTGGTCGATGACGAGGTGGCACGAGAAGAGGAGGAGCGCGTCAGGGGATTGCTCAGACAGAAGCTGAAGGGCACGGACGACAAGGCTAGGCTGTAAGAATTAATATATGCCATATACCTTTCTATGCGCGTGCGTAGCCCAAGAGATGCAGATCACATATCACATATTTGCAAATGCATCTCTAGCGCATTTGCCATTTGTCAGACTGGCGCTCTCACATGAGCGAAATACGCAAGCCATCCACCTGCAGGCGTCAAGCAGATTAAAGAAGCGCTCATACGAGCTTCCGGTGGGACAGGAAAGGCCGCGTAGCGCCGTCGAGTGTTCAGATGCTCTAGGTTGTCAATTCTGCATTTCAATATACGATGATTGTGGCGGTGATAGTGATGGTGGGTGGTAGCAAACCCGCCCAGCCTTCCCAAGTCTCGTCCCTCTGCTTTCATTGGAACTTTGTCGACCGGACTTCATTTTCGCTCGTTCGCTCGGCCCAGGCGTATCCTTGTCTCAGCACACACCTGGACCAGGGCTAGGCAGCAGCGTGCGGATGCTGCTGCTCCTGTTTTGCATCCATCGAAGTGCAAGGCAGCCGGCTGCGCTGCCCCCCCAACCTGCGTCCCTCTAGCATGCAGCCGACTCGGGAGCGTCGCCTGCATACCTCTGACCACCACTGTGTTCACTCTTCCTCAGTGCCCTCTGCACAGCATTCATGCTGCACACCGACCGTCCCGGCATCACCTGCCACAGATGCTAATCGCTCAAGCCAGGGAGCTCTGGACGTGGCCCTTGCCCTTGTAGCCTTCCGAGGTGATACCAGTGATGGGGTTCTGCTTCTCCTCCTTGGCGCGCTCTGTCATGGCTTCCTGGTACTCGACCGTCATTGTCTTTGGCTTGTTCGGGTTAGCTGCGAAGGGCGGAAAATAGGAAGGGCGCCATCAGCTGAGGGCTCCCAGTACGAGCCGAAGCACATAACATGAGCGACATACCGAACTGTCGCAGGCCGTAGAAGACACCGAAGGCAGCTAGGATGCAAGCGCTGACGGCCGTGAAAGTGCGGATGCTCTGGCCTGGGTTGACGATTGGTCTGCGTGGACCATGCGGGCCAAAGCTGATGAAGTAGGCTGCGCATGCACATTTCAACGCAGTAGAGGTAGGGGCCGAAAGAGAAAGGGACGAAGGGTTAAAAAGAGGGGCAAGGATTGTGGTCAATATTCTGCCTGCCCTAGAGTCCGCAGCCATGAAGACATCCAAGCGACACAGCAGGCCACATCACAGTCCACAGTTCCTCAGCTTCAGCACCCTCTTTCAGGCGCCGCAGCCCTCAATTGCTCGATGGGGGTTGTGATAGGCAGAATGTGTAATGGCAACTTGACGTCTACCCACAACTTCGGGTCCAGCCAGGGAGTGACCATGCGAGGGTGACCAAGCCTAATTCAGCAATAACTCACCAGCCTTCTTCTCATCAATCGACAGCTCCTTCCAGTCCTTCTTCTGTATCTCCTCTAGTTGACGGAAAACGGCGTACTGCTCCTCCGTCGGCATGTCCTTCCACCTCGCCTCGATGTTCGGCAGCACCTGCTTGACGTCAAACCCGGAGCCGCTCGAGATGAGCTGCGAGGCTTTAGTGGCGGTCTCCTGCGTCCATCGCTCCTCCTTGGTCACAAGCGACTGCTGTCGGTGCGCAGAAGTGGAGAGGCGGGCGACAGCGACGGCGGACGAACGTCCTTGGCGCGAGGCGACGGACAGCAACGTTGCACGGGCGGCTGACAGCATTTTCGTGGTGTAGGGGGCTTCCTCAGGCCTCTTCGCGTTGACGATAATAAGTCGCAGACAGACTGGGCTGCTGATGCTCTGATGCACGGATGACGAGAAGCGAGGCGTGGCCAGCAGCGGAAAATGTGTGCTGATGATAGGTTTCGAAGTTTGGACGGGAGAGGGAGGTGGAAGTAGAAGTGGAAGTGGAAGAAGGGCGGCGGGCGAAGCGTCATTGAATTGCTCACTGCATTTGTCAGATTCAGATACAGTGCTGTTGTTCCCCATTCCCGCGCTGCCAGCCTGCTCCCTGCCAACACTGGCGTTGCTCGCCGGGACTCCCCCTTCGAGAGAGCGCGAGAGAGCAACGCTACGAAAATGAATACCTCGGCTGCATATCCACCTTGTGCACATGCACGCACATACACGCTTGGATATAGCTTCACTCGGACGTTCGAATATGCCCAGCTGCGGACGTCTCACAACGTTGGCAACGAAGCTCAATTGCTGGTCCTGATACTAGAGCTAGGGTCAGGACCAGTCCCTCCCTAAAATGACCCTGTCGCTAGACGGCAAGCCCGTCGCGGTCGAGCTCTTCTCAACCTCCATCCTGTCGAACCACAAGGTGCGCTCCCGCCATGAGCGCTTCGTATCGGTCTTGACGACCAAAAAGGTGGGCCTGGCAGAATGATTTTTGGGCAAACTATGTCTGCATCGCTCAATCCTTATTTTGCTTTTCGCGCAGATTCCCTACGTTTATCACGACCTCGCCTCCGACCCAGAGGCCAAGTCACGCTGGCGCCGCAAGGCCGTAGTCGACCCGTCTATACCTGGTCTTCTCGTCCACAACGAATGGCGTGGGACATTTCCAGAATTCGAAGAAGCCGTGGAGTTCGGGGAGCTGGACCTCTTCTTGCGCATCGACCATGAACGATTGCAGAAGGAGGCTGCTGCATCATTATCAGCTTCAACGGCACCCCCCAGCGCAGAATCAGAGGCATGCGCGGCAACAAACGCCATCGGAATAGGCCTCCCTTCCACAGGCCGGAACGGGGATCAAACATGCAAAACGCGCAACTTCTCATGTGCAGCCATCCCGCCGCCTCCGCCGTTCGCGCCAGTGGGCAGCGGCAAGCGCGCCGAGTTCTCTGCTGACGAGTTCCTAGACACGCTCGGTATTCAGGGCCTGACCCTCAGCGACGCAGATGTCGATTCACTGCTCAATGGGAGTGACACTGTACCTCAAAATCAGGCCGACGAGTTGGATCAGACTTCTTCGACTGTCAGTTCGACCATGACGGCTACAGGCGAGCGCATCCCCTCGCGGACATACATTCCATCGGCCAACGCTGGCGTCAAACCATTGCGATTCGCACGCATGGGATCTGGCACTGAGCCAACACAAGGGCAAACAGCAGCAGCAGACACCTCTGCCCCTCAACCATCCGGCCTGCCATCTAGCATGAGCATCGCCTCATCTCTGAACGCGGGCGCCTCCTCCAGCACGCTGTCTCGCTACAATGTCTCGCAACGCTCTGGCAAGGCCCTCGCTGCGGAAGCAGCCGCCATGACGACTAGCCGACAGTTCAGTGGCAAGCAGCTGCGCGACGCCGTCGCATCCGGGCACGACCTGCGCACGGCGATGGAAGAGGTCAAAGCCCGCTCTTTCTCCTCCAGCGCCGCCGGCCGCAGCAGCAGCGGCGAGGGCTACGAGCCGGGCGTCGTGGGCGCCGAGACGGCCGACGAGTTGCTTGCTCAGCTCGGCCTTGGCGATATCAAGTTGACCGACGAGGAGGCCGACGCGTTCCTGCGCGGCGGCGAGATTCCGCAGGGGCTCGAGAGCGGCGGTGAGCGCCTGCCACTGCATGCGGCCAAGACGCCCGCAGACAAGGCGCGCGATGAGGCTGCTGCGCGAGAGGTCGCGCTCAAGGCTAGGCAGAGGGGTTACGGCCAAAGCGGGGCCGCGGCGAGGAGGACTGAGAGCGTCGCGAGCATTGCAAATAGGCAAGGCGGTACCGGCACCGATCCCGGTGAAAAGGTCGCCAACGATGAGAGCTCCCTCGCCGTGCTACCCTTTTCCTCTGCATCCACACTCGCGGCGGGCATAGAAAATGTGCAGCCAGAAGACGGCGGCGAGCCGAGCGAGCCACCAGCTGCCCCGGTCCATGCTGACATCGGTGACGAGAGCATCATTTTCCACTCCGAAGAGCCAGCCACGCCTTTGCAGAAGGACATGCTGAGCGAGGGGGAAGCTGAGATGGAGGGAAAGGCAGAGACAGACGAGGCAGACTCGAATCAGGCAGACGCTAGCCAGGTGGATGCTGACAAGGCGGGCGTGAGCCAGGCAGATGGAAGCGAAACGGTGGAACACGAGACGGCGCCTAAGCCATCGTCGTTCTCTGAGGACATCGGGAGCATGCCAGCACCAACACTCGACACCGCCACGGAGCCAAATGCCGCAGCGAGTTCGACGGTAGCTTCTGAAGACACACCCACTCGGTCCGATGAACCTTCTATAGTCACCCAAACGACGTCGGTTCCATTGCTGACTACCGCGGCAGCCGACTCAGAGGAAGTCACACCACGCCCATCCCCCCCTATCATTGCAACGAGACTACCCACAAATGACAAGGAATCAGTAGCAGATGGTTGTCCAGTCGTCTCGGCTGACTCGACTGTGACAAGTTCAGCGGTACCAGCTCCGATGGAGCCGTCAGTCTCAGCTCCAGGTTCGGCAGCTCCTATTGATGCCGCTGCATCAGAGAGTGAGGTCGTGTCTGCCGAGACTGCCTCCCATGTGGAGACGGCGCCGACTAGACATTCTTCTGTCTCTACGGATTCGCCCGTCCCCAGCCCATCAGCCACATCGAGCAGTTCATCTACCGCCACCCCAAGCACCACGGGTGCCGAGACATCGACCACATCAACATCCTCCTATGCGGCCTCATGTGTTGGTCAAGTACAAGCCAACGATCGCCCGCTCGATCTATTCCCACCAGCTAAGCCACGGACACCATTCGCATCAACCGCTGCAATCGCATCTCCTTCTGCGATCCCGAATTCAGCCAGTCCTTCGACCGCTGTCGGCCCATCGAAAACCAGTGAGCTCGCCACTTCTCCTTCAGCTGCTGCCACCATGCCAAAGTCGACGACATCGTCTTCCTTCGAGGATGACTTGTCTCGCTCGCCCCCCAAATTCGACGCAAGTGCCTCCTCTCTATCAGCCATTAAAGGAGGTTCTACGGTTACCATCATTCACAACCATAACTTGCAATTCGACTCGCCGGCTCCGACGAGCACGAGCTTGGTCAAGCACGCAGCCGCCAGCCCGGATACAACCACTACCGCAGCTGATGCCACTGGCCTAAGCGTTACTGCGAGGACCTCGCCTTCTGGTTGTCCCGAGGCGCCGTCAGAACCGCCGGTTGCGACAACAGCAGCGAAGAAAAGCGGCCATCGGCGCACTCTGAGTGACATTCTGCGGGAAGCGGACGCGGCGATGGAGGAAGGGGAAGACATTGGCATCTCCCAGACTGAGGGTGTGCTTGCGCTCGATTATTTATAAGTCCCCATAGTCCAGCCTCTGTATCTAGCCCGCAGCTCTCGCAAGACGCGAGGACAAAATTATGTAGACTGGGAAGTACGTAATTCATGCCGCAGATTTCACACTTCCAAAAAGTAATTTGCATGCGAGGTTATAGGTGGTACAATATGGTTACAGACGTTGTTTCCAAATTCAGGTCACAGGTGCAGATGTTACGCAGCTGTTGAGGTATTCTTCAAATGAGGAGCTACTGATGTCAAAGCGGTTGAAGTCATAGGCATCGTTGCCAGTGTGATCGTTATCAGCGCTGGGAAGCTGATCGTGGGTGTGTAACGCAAACGGAGACGCGAGGCTGAGCTTTCGGAAGGACGAAAGGGGCAAATCAGTGTTACTGCTGGTGTCACGGTCAAAGTGCCCGTGTTCATAATCGATGTTGTTAAGCTGTCCGGACACGTAAGCTTGCTGTTGCAGACGGGCTGGTGAGCCCATGTCCAGCGGAAAGAGGAGGTTACCCTTGCTTTTCTGCGTCGAGAGTTTCTTCGCGGTTCGCTCGAGGGGCGAGGGCTGCGTCGGCTGTTCCCTGTGCCATTCGGCATGGCCATCGCCGCCGGCGCGCATAGGGGTGGTGACGGAAACTGGTGCGACCCTTTTGCTATCTGCTGAGTCGCTGTCCGATTCGGATCCGCTCAGATCATACACAATGACGCTGCCCGTCGAACTGGCCTCTCCGCCGCTGTCTCCATCATCGACGTCTGAGCCTGAGCTGCTGGCCACTACACCGCCTGCGAGGCGGACAGGATCATGCTGACCCGAGTGGCTGTGGCGACGTAGCAGCAAGTCTGGCTTATTGAGGTCAATGATGGAAGGATCAAAGCTCTCGAAAAGCTGGGTATTGGAACGTTGGCGTTGGCTCGCCTGATCGGGTGCGTGAGAGGCGTGCCCTTCAGGCGGTATGCCGTACGATGGATCAAGATATACTCGGACGTCAGGCGCACCGTAGACGGTTTGGTGCAGCATTGGTTCTTCATCAAACAAGTTGCCTCTGCCGCCGAGCCCGGCATTACCGAACACGGCACCATATGTCGGACCGAAGCTTGACAGCTGTGATTGCGGGATAGAGCTGAGCGGGGTAGCCTTGTGTGAAGATGGCGAAGCGCGGGGCGAGTTTACGTTGCGCTTCTCCATGTACATGGCTGTGTGAGGCTTTTGCGAGCTGACGTTGAATTCTGTCTGCGTCGGCGGCGCACTGGCCGATGCCTCGACCCTGCTCGGAATGGTGAGTCCCGGAAGATGGAGCGCGACGCGCGGTTGCAGAACTGGCTCCGACACTGCTGTGGACGCTGAAGAGGCCGAGTTCAAGCCGCCTGTATTGATGGACGAGCACGATGCGATCGACGCGCTCCCTTGGCTGGAAGAGCCAGTGAGCTGAGCAAATGTCGCATGCAGCATCGACAGATTGAGTGGTGGCGGTTTGGGCGCGCGCTGCTTTTTCCCGCTACCATCTACACTGACATCCTGGCGGTCGTTCCATGCGAAAGAGTTGTTGTCTTGGACCGCAGTGACGGTGCAGCCCGCTTCGGCTGCCTGTAGATACCTGCGCAGTGTCTCGGCATTTGCATCGAGCGGGAGGTCAAGAGCTTTGGCAGTGATGGAGCCGTTCGTACTCGCTGCACTTGTGGTGGGTGTAAGGCGAGGAGCGGAATGGAGAATGCCGTGGTTTGGATCCATCCAAGCAAAAGCGTTGGCCTCGGCTGGGTCGAAGGTTGGGGTGACGGGGCCATCCGTCGACGCTGTCGCACCGCTTGTTGTGCTGGACCCCTGACTCATGGCACTCACGCCACGCAGCATGGCCGCGCTTTCTTGCCTTGGTTTTTGAGACGCTGGCACTTCGCTGTGTTCGAGACGCGTCAGTGCATAGCCTTGAGCCCTGAGAGACGCGAGGAATGCTTGCTGGTCAGCAGTGAAAGCGAGGGGCGCAGGGCCAGCCGAATCGGGCATGACGATTTGAGGAAGCGATATGGGTTCGAGGTTGGGATCGAGCGTAAGGTCTCCCTCGTCCTCAGACGAGTCTTCGTCGCCATCTTCCTCCTCGCCTTCGTCCAGCGTTGCGTCTGCCCCTTCGCTGACGGCATCATCAGGCGATGCCTCGTCTTTCTTTCGCCGTGCTGAGCATGTTGGACAGATCTTGATGAAAGCTTGCACAAGTTCCTTTGAAACACTGCAAAAGCCATAGAAAATGCATCAGCGCAATGCGAGAATTGCGTGCTAAAGAGAGCAACTCACTTGGCGCAGTGATGCTTCAGGGAGCCATGTGTCTTGTCACGACCGCCATGCCTTGTTTGGCGATGGCTTTCAACGAGGAAGCATATGTCAGTGCAAATCTGGCAGAAAACACGACTTACAGCGAAAATTAATCACTTACCATCGCGTGAGCAGGTCGTAGGCGCTTGTGGGAGGAATGATTCCTTTCCCCGTATATGTGCTGACGACGGCGTATTTCCCCTCTGAAGCGTTGTTGAACAACATATCTTTGAGCTCGGGTTTCATGCTGTCCAGCGGCTTCCACTTCTCGATGCGCTCGCGGTCGATCAGCTCGAAGCTCTTCAAGCACCAGCGCCTAAACGTCTCGCGACTGCGCTCGCCTTGGGAGCTGTCCCCGATCTTGGCCGCAAGGTCATGACGGCCGACATGAGAGAGGAGGTACCAGAGCGCTGCATCGTACATGATGAACGTCGTCAACGTCTTGTCGCGCCGTAACGATATGGTGGACAAGTGCGAGCTGTGCGTGATATTGAAGATCGAGCGAGGAGGCAGGCCATCTGCCTCTTCCAGCGGTGCATTGTTTGCGGCCTTGAGCGCGTCCGCGACGTTAGCAACAGCTGTCGAGGTGGCGCTGGAGCCCACGCCAGACGAGCCAGCCTGCTGCGAGAGATTGACAATCATCTTTGTAGCAGCAGCCGCAACAACAGTGGCCGTGTTGTCATTGGAGCTTGCGGACATAGCAGATAACTGCGCCTGCCAGGACCCACCACCTGCGGCATTTTCCACCGGCTGCATACTGGCACCATTAAAATACTGCGAGAGCTGCTGCTGATCGACAGAGAGGGACTGTCGATGGCGTGTGTGTGCAGGGAGAGGAGGTGGTTCGGCGTCATTCCGAGCTGCACGCATATCCGTACGGCTGCGTTTGTGAACCGGTTTTGGGTCATCTATCACCACGGCAGCAGCCTTGGCTGGCGAAGAGGAGTTAGCAGTAGATGTTGAGGTCCCGAGCAAAATCCTCGCCGAGCTGCGCTTCTGTTGCAAGCTGGTTTTGCTGCGAGCTTGGCGCAGTTGCGACTTGGATGGAGAGGAACTCAGTTGCCGTTGGCGAGCGGGCGACCGGTCCTGATGGCTACTGGAACCAGCATTGAAAAGTGCCGCTGGTGAGACGTATTGCTCGAAGCCATCGTGACTGCCGAAGGGCGAGCCGGCGTTGGCGGCGAGCTGAAATTGTGCAAGCCTCGATTCATCAGGAAACTGCAGGTTCCAGCCGGAGGAGGAAATGACCCTGCTGTCACGCTTGCGGCTCTCCTGAGTGGCGGCGGCAGAGCCTGCCATGGCTGCAAATTGCTCGCAGGATTTTTGGTGCGATAATGGACCTACTCAAGCTCGATCTTGCGGTCAGCGGCGATTGCTGGGTATGGAGAGCAATCAATGGTGTTGACAACAGGCTTATAGGTAGGTACGCATCAGCGAAAGAGCAAGAAAATGTGATGCAAGAGGTTGCCATGATGGTGGGCGGCGATTTACGTCCTCGTCGTCATGGCGGTAGCAAGAGACACGTTAGGGGGAACATGGTGTGCAAGTTCACTTCGTCATCGCGTAAACGACTTTGGCTTCGGCTTGCAACCGTGTTGATCGCGCTGTCCCTACGAAGCCGCCCCACACTCTTCCCACATCGCTGTGATATCTGACAAAGCGAGTTGAGTGTCGCCCGTGTACCATGCCGGACTGTGCCAGTGCACATCTTCGCGATGCTTCGGTCAGCGGCTGACTCAAGCAGCGTCACATCACGCATGGAGCCATTCGACGGGGCTGCGGACCGTTGCGGAACGGTGGATGTTGAGCTTGGTAGAGCCGTCTAAGATCATTTTAGCGCAACGGACGCGCAGTTCAAGGACAGACTGAACAACCTGTTGGTGAGACGGACATGACACGCAGCGTGTTCAAGTGCTGGGGACCCAAGCCGATGGCCAGTGCCCTGCAAGTGGCGAGTGCCGAAGGAAAGCTGGGATAAAGTCGGGGCAAATCTCAAGTAGGTGTCACGTGTCATCCACCCACTGGGCGCAACTCGCAAGGTACAATGCAAGCCTGCGAGCGGCATGTCAATGCCGGAGTCCAGCGTTCAAACAACCCAGCGTCTCTTTTCCCTTGCTACAGAAGTCCGAGCCTAAAGGAGCGCACTGGCGTACACAAATGCAGCACAGGGGCATCCACCCGTGATTATCCCTTGGGCAATGCTGGCTGAATCTGGCTCAACTAGGTAGGTTGAGGACCCAGGTGTACCATTGGTCTGGCCAGATCCATGTTGCAGTATGTATCCACCTGTATCTTCTCGCCTTCGGCAGGCCATCGGCCGCCAGCGAGTCATGCAATGAGGCAAGCATTGGTTCATTGTTCGTCAATTTCTGGGCGTCCTGGCGGGACAGTCCAAGCTATGCAGCCTGTGGCACCTTGCATCACAACAGTGGGTGGCTGACTGGCTGTGCAGGGAGCTTCAGAGCTTCGTCGAGCAATGGGCTACATGGGAACCTGGAATGTTCTTTGAGTGGGAATCGTGTCTGCTCAGCTCAACGGTCGGTCGGTTCTTTTTGGCTGTACAGCAGTGAATGATACAAGCGAGCGAGAGGGAAAGCGGAACGTAATTTCAGCTGCCGCATGTCGTCAGGTCTTCGGCAACTAACGACTCAAGTACCCGACAACAGTCTGCATATAGTGTGAGACAGTGAGTTGGGACACATTGCCGCACAGTACCAACAGCGATCCTCATGTCATAGCCGAAGCGACCAGATGCGTATGTACCTTACTGCACTTAACGCCACAGAAATGGTGGAGACCTTGGAAGGGGCCTTAGTCATATTAGATGAATGAAAAAGTCGCTAATTGATTCTATCCTTGCTTGAAACATGAACCTTCAAGGTCAAGGGTATCTGGTTTCAGTCCGACAGCTGTTTAACCATCGAGTGCGCTTGAACTCCATCCAAGGCTCCACAGGGTGATCCAGCGATTTCTCGGCTGCACGCCGCCGATCTCTTTTCGCTCCTCTGGTCGCTCGACCGAGCTGAAGGGGCGCGTGACAAGCGGATCGATGCGGCTGCCGACGGCTAGTAGCGCTGGTACCGTTGAGTCCGACGTCGATCCCGCCTCTTGTGAGGTAGAGGGAGTATCACCACCTTCACCGTGATCTTCTTCGTCGAGCGCAAGCTGCACTTCTAGCAGGTACGCCTCCCAACCTTCCTCTCCTGCGTCTGCGTCGTCTGGGTCATTAGACCTGACAAGCCTGGCCCGTCTCGTCTGATCCTTCTCCTGCGGCGCAGGGGCCTCCTCACCCGCCAATTGCTCTTCCTCGATGTCCAGCCACTTTTTCAGCACGATTCCTTCCCTCCGTGCGCGCCGGATGAACGACACGAGCGTTTCGCGGCCCGTGTGAAGGCCACTGACAACGTATACCCGAGCATGTGCCGAGCGCTCTAGCGTGCGCGTTATCGTGCGCAGCAGCGCGGTGTGCGACAAGCTGTCCCAAAGACAGTCGGCGAGGAGGATGGTCGTAAAGCGCAGCTGTTGTGGGAATTTCGCAGCATACAGCGCTTCTTGAAGGCGATATGGTTCCGGTATGAGGTCGAGAAGCTCAGATACATCCTGGCCCCAAATATGCCCTGTTGCAGTGACATGAGAGCGGGAACCCGCGGGCGCTGGAGGCACGTTGGCTTTGACATTAGCTTTAAGCCTCATGATGAGAGCCTCTTCATCGTAGTCCGAAATAACTACCTGTAAGGAAATGCAATCCAAATTGGTCTAAGTTTCGCTTCAAGCCAGCCCGATGCGAAGTGGCGAAAGTTGCCAAATACGCCCAAACGCACCTGCTGGGCCCTCGCTTCGGTACGGGCTGCGACGATTCCCGGCAAAGCGGTTCCGGCACCGAGCTCCAGTACATGCTTCCCGGAAACATCCAGGAGGCCTGGTTTTGCATACATTTCATCGTCCCCTGACTCTCGGGTGCTGGATGAGTAGATCAAGTCGGCAAGGATCATGCCCGCCCGCCACTGTCGATGTGCAAAGATGGAGTGTATCGACGCTGGTGGGACGGTGACCGTGATATAAATACTGGAGCCAGAATCAACGCTGGTAATAGGCTCCTCGCGGATCCCTAGCGCTTGTCTGTCGGTGCCTGGCTCGACGGCATCGCTAGAATGCGCTGCGCCGCGCGAATGGTGCCAAGCGGAGATGTCATTTGGAACGTAGGTGACTGCCTGGCCAGGCAAGCCGATGGAAGGGTGAAAAGCAGGGGACGAGCGGGCGGCAGTCATGGTTGCCGTGCGCTGCAGTAGGGTGGTGCTAGAGTTTGAGCTGGTGCTGCCGGAAGCAGTGCTCTGGACATGGCAAACGCGACAGAATGGGGTCGTGTCGTGCGCCGGACCAGCTCTCAGCCACCCCTTCCAGCACCCACACTGCGTTTTCCTGCCCCGTGGCCCCTGGTGTTTGTCACAGATCACCGTCGCCCAGCTCCCTTCGTCCCTCACTGCCTGATTCTTGCAGAGTCTGCACCAAGGGGAGACACCAAACGGAGAATAAGGCAAGAAGCTGGCTGGGGCGTGGGCACTTTGTTTAAATAAATCAACGTATAAAAATAATGGTGTGCCGCGTGTAGGATTGATTATACACTGTGATGAAGCTCTGGGTCGCAATCCCGAGTCCCTTGACAACAGGTAGCTGCGCCACTCAACTGTTTGAGTGCGCTGAACCGGGTCGACTTCCGGTTGAATTGAACCGGATAGGGCACATGGCCAACCCCCCCTTACAAGCTATAGTGCGGAGTGGATAGACATTAAAGACCCCCCACCATCTCGTCTTTCGCATTGGCATCAAGCATCCCTCCAACTTTCAGCTACTGGGACACTCCTTGGACGGCACACATACTCCAGCCGAGCAGCGCTGTCGATCGTCGGCACCCTCAGGCCAGTTCCCGCTAAGCAAGCAAGTGGTCTTCTTGGACAATGGCGTCAAGCTACAGCATCGAAGTTCCCAGCTCGGCCAAGCCGGGCTTCACACCTATCTACCGCAACGCTGTTTTTCCCGAGGTGCATAGCACATCAACGCTCTACGACGTGTTCAACCGCACGCTCGCAAGGAAGCCAGATTCCCCCTTTGTCGGCTGCAGGCCTTGGGACTTTGCAACGGGCGCACAAGCGAACTCGTTCGAGTGGATCACCTATGCACAGGCAGACGAACAGCGCACCGCGCTCGGAAGCGCACTCAGCCAACTCGCAAAGGAGAAAAAGCTCGGTCAGGAGATCCATGTGGACAGCAAGGAGTGGTGCATGTCCTTCTGGGCGCTCAACCGGCCCGAATTCCAGATCGTGCACCAGGCTTGCAATGCCTATTCTCGCCGCCTTGTCTGCATTTACGATTCGTACGACGTGAACAATGCAGCTTACATCATAAATCACTCCGAGTCACACGTCATCTTCACCACCTCCAGCCACATTCAACAAGTGCTGGAGCGCAAAACGGAGCTGCCGCTGCTCAAAGCCATCGTCATCCTCGACAAGGAAGCCCCTTCACCGAGCGGAGGCACAGGCGCCAAGCTACCGCGAGGCCAAGTCGGGTTGGATCGCGTTGCATTGCAATGGGCTTCGGAGAAGGGTCTACTCTTCTACCGCTACGACGACTTCCTTTCGTACGGCCGCGAGCATCTTCATGCGCATACGCCTTCGACGGACCCGAACACGGTTGCTATGTACTGCTACACATCAGGCACGACAGGGACGCCCAAGGGCGCAATCATCACGACCGGTGGCCTGGCATATGCAGCCAAGTCGGCGGCGCTCGGCACAATTGGTCTTGACACGATGATTGGCTACCTTCCCATCGCGCACATCTTCGAAGTCCTTGCCGAGACGACGGTGATCGAGTCTGGCGGTCGGGTCGGCTACTTCAGCGGGGATCCGCTCAAGCTCGTGGAAGACTGCCAGGTGCTCCAACCGACTATTTTCCCCAGCGTGCCGCGTGTGCTGAACCGCATCGCAGCACTAATCCAGGAGCAGATGGCTGGCGACAGCTTCAAGGCGAAGCTCCTGCGCCGCGCAGTGGAGAGCAAGGTTGCTTACCATGATATGGACGGGAGTGTGACGCACGCATTCTGGGATCGACTCATCTTCAATAAGGTCAAAATGATCCTGGGTGGAAAGGTCGCCAACATCTGCTCCGGTTCGGCGCCGCTTCGACCAGAGGTGCTCAAGTTGCTCCGGGTGGCGTTCTGTGTGGATCTGCGCAACGGATATGGCCAGACGGAGAATTCGTGAGCCAGTGCGACTTGACAGCGCTCACATCGAATGCAGACCTTGCTGACGACGCACCTGAAAACACCTTTCGCCGGACGTCTCGCGCCTCAGAGGGTGAGGCGCAAACCAGAAGCTCAGCACGAGGTGAAGCGGAGAGCAACTGACTTCTCTCTGCTTACACGTCCATACTTTGAATCTTTCATGCAGCGTCTGCACTAGCATGGCACCAAACGACAAGGACACAGCGAGCGTCGGACCGCCAAGTGCAGGCGTGGAAGTCCGCCTGGTAGACTGCCCGCAGCTCAACTACTATACTACCGACAAACCGTGGCCACGCGGTGAGCTGCTAATGCGCGGCGGCGTACTCTTCCAGGGCTACTTCAAGGATGAAGCCAAGACGCGCGAGGCGCTCGATGAAGAGGGGTGGCTGCATTCTGGAGATATCGCCGCCGTGGACGAGAAGGGCAGGATCCACATTGTCGATCGCGTCAAGAATGTCCTCAAACTCAGCCAGGGAGAGTACGTTGCCCTCGAGAATGTCGAGCAGATGTACACCGGCTTGGAGTTCCTCGCACAGATTTGGGTGCATGGCGATAGCTTGCAAGGTGAGCTTGCGCGGGGACGCCCTTGATCGACTCATCTGGATTGCTCATATTTTCCTTACCTCCACCTTGCTTTTTAGATTACCTGATCGCCGTCGCCGTCCCAGAGCCAGGGGCGTTCGCACGATACGCGAGCCATGTGCTTGGCCGCACCGTCAGTTCTTCGCCTTCTGATCTCGCGTTAGCCTGCGCAGATCCAAAAGTGGTGACCAGCGTGCTGAGAGACCTGGTGCGCCTCGGCAGGCAGCGCGGCTTGAATGGCGTTGAGATGCTCCGCGGTCTGCACCTGACGCCAGAGATGTTCAGTGTCGAGAACGGGCTCATCACGCCGACGTTCAAGATGAAGCGGCCCGAAGCGGCCAAGTATTTTGAGAAGGAGGTCAAGGCTTGTGAGTGTCGCGAGGATTGCAGTTGCAGTGATAAGGTAGAGACTTACGCGACCGTCTCCGCCGTTTTTCTTGTCTGCTGCGCTGCGCAGTATACGACAAGGGCGCAGTGGACATCCGCCCGCTGCTGTAACTTGTTCCTCGCTTTTTATAACATCACATCACAGGACATTTAATCTCGCATCGCAGCACTCGCACGTGTCGCTGTACATCACGCCAATATAACTTAGGTGGTAGGCAAACCTTACGAGCAGGCAAGTTCGAGGAGGCGAAGCCATCTTCGTTCAGTTGATAGCTAGTCAAGCAGTCAACGGCTCGGCGCCCAAAAATGCGACCGCAGCCTGGTGGCCGCATGAGTTGCGTACCTTAGCGTATGGTTTGCAGATGCGCTACGTGTGAAGGGAGGTGGCCGGCGTCCGGGGGGGGAGGCTTGTGAGCTCGCATATGTAAGGTGCGCTCAGGTGAGCGTTGTTGGATATGCTTTGCGAACGTGTCTCGTAGGTACACACCACGTCATCACACGATCCCAAATGTACTCCTATGTGGCCTCAGGACTTTGCGTCAGTTTGGTTTCGACGGTAACACGAGCGTGTATTGATCCTTCGATGTCTCGTCGAAGGCCATCATTGGCCGCTGGGGCGGTGGCTGGGCGCCGGGCGGGCCCATAATTTCGCCGCCCCCAACTGGATACAGAAGGTACCACTTTGATTGCTGTTGGAGGACGGTGAAGCAACGAAGCCTATGACATTGCGGAATTGCATGAAAGCTTTATGTTCCAATGTCATTTACGTTCCAGACCAGCTATGGGCAAGCGGCTGCGAGGGGTCTGCTCCTGATCGCCTGATCCTTATAATATATGTGATATGTTTATATCTACTCAAGTCGATGAAATGGAGTCATTCGTTTGATTTCCATAGTTCTGGAGTTAAGGTGAAAAACTGCCAACTCGCAGCGGGTGACTGCAATATGGCCAATGTGACAGAGGACGACGGTAACAGCTGTGGCCAGTCTTGAATACATCATGCAAAAACCACTAACCGCTGTTCTTGTCCCACCTCCGCTCCCCCCGGGGCAGCCACGGAGACGCCGGAACTTGCTGGAATCACCTTCTATAGTGATTCAAGGCTCTCGCTGATGTCGCTGGTCTCCGTAGGGAATATTGCTTTTCACTACAACGTATTTTTTTCTGGGCGGTGGGATGTGGCAGGTTGTACCGAGGCTGACGCTATGGGAATTGGGCCGCGCATGAGTGCAGAGTATGCTCTTGGATGCACTACGCTGATTTGACTGCTTCGCGGGGACATGCTGCACGGTGGCAAGCGAACTCGCTTCACAATTGAGGCAAAGACATCTCAGCTTGGCACCCGCGGACCGCCTGGAAATGGTCGATGAGCCTGCAGCAGTCCGGGTTTGCCATGTTTCAAGGACATATGTCCGAGTCAAAGAGCTTTCAAAACGAGACAGGACTGCAGGAGAATACCCAATTTCCACATTACAAGACTCAAGCTTGCTTACAAAGCGGCTGTTGGTTCAGCTGGTTGGTCTAGGATAGTAACGTTTGGAACACGCCAGGAAAGCGGAGAAACTCGCATTTCATTCTTCCGGAACGGTGTTCAGAACACAGCTAGCTGGTCCAAGATGACGGTAACAAAAGGTCAGCAGGATAAGGCCTCGGACTCAACTCTCGGCGGACTATGGATCAATATCCTGTCGTACTCCCAAGCTGGAGCTCTCGAGCTCGACTTGGAGCTGGGATCACGCCCGACCTTTTCCCGTCGTTCAGTTGAATCCCTGATACCTACTTGGTCGCAGTCTGCATCTTTTCGTCCTAGTTATTTACACGCTTCGCCGAGCAGGTGCTTGGCCGCAAATTAGTTGTGGCGAGCGCCCCTTTGCTCTGCTCGGACCTGTGTCTATCGAATGCTGTCCTGCTGGACCCCGTGCCCCTAGGCAGGGAGCCGGGTTTGAACCGCGTCGAGATGCTTGGCGGATTGCACCTTGCGACGGAGATGTTCAGTATCGAGGCCCGACAGCTGACGCCTATGTTCAGGACCAAGCGATTCGAGGTGGTCAAGCAATTTGAGAAGGAGGTCCAAGCTTGTCAGTAGCCAGTGAAAGTGTGAGGTTGTAGAGTGCGGGGGCTGGCATGCCTTCTCTCTTCGACGTACAATCCTTACATCGTCTACGAAAGGGGCACAATCGACATTCACTCTCATCTATGAGCCTGCTTCTGTTCTGTGAAGCTCATTGTGCATCGCTATCGTCATTGGTGTCCTCTATCGTGGCATCACGTGGGGATGGCACGATGTGGTGCGGTACATCTTGGACTGAGATGTGGGAGGGCCGTGAAGTAGAGCGGCAGCCGGGTAATCTGTGGGGCCGGGCCGAGCCCATCCCGAACCGGAGACGGGTCTGTTTACTACTTTGCACATAGTATTCACATACCGGGGGACCATATGGGGTTGCCAGTGCCCATTGTTAGAAAATCAAGTAGGGTTGGGCGATGCTTCCGAGTATCCCGCTGTGCCCGAGCCATGCTGTTTGCCGGCTGACGCTGGACACGCATAGCCGGTGGCAGCCAGCATACCTCGTTTGCGCCGACGGGCCAACCCTCACCTCCCTTCTGACACTTGGGGCTCATTTCGTCGAGCTCGTCCTTTCACTCTCCCACTCACCATTAGCAAACGCGCTGCTGCTGCCGCTGCTGCATCCACATCATCACGCTACAGGCTCAGCTCACCTACCCAGCGAATTGCCCAATATGACCAGCTTGACTTATGTTCCGTGAGCGTCTGCCATCTTCGGGGAGCCTTTGGCCCAAAGCAAGCTACCCCACGCTGACCTAACTACACTTCTCCCCCTCGCTCCCCACTTGTGTCACACGCAGGCCTGATCAATGGCCCAAGGACAAGCAGGCCCTCGAGGTCCCGAGCTCTGCCAGACCTGGCTACACGCCCATCTACCGCAACCTCATGGTCCCCGAGCTGAACATCCAGCTTACCGCGTACGACACTTTCTCCAGGGCGTGTAGTCGTTCACCTAACAACGACTTTGTCGGATGCCGACCCTGGGATTGGGCAAAAGGAGACTATGCGGACTATTTCGAGTTCATCACCTTCATCCAAGTTGAGGAGCGGCGTACGGCGCTCGGCAGTGCGCTGTCGCAGTTGGCCAAGGACGGTAAGTTGGGCAACGACATCCCGCCGATGGACTGGTGCGTCGCTTTCTGGACGAACAATAAGCCCGAGTTCCAGATCGTCCACCAGGCGTGCAACGCCTACTCTCGCCGCTTGGTATGCATCTACGACACGTACGAGGCCGAAAACGCAGCCTACATCCTTAAGCACTCGGAGTCGCGCATCGTCTTCACTACCTCGGCGCACTTCCATCAGGTCCTGTCCAAAGTCGGCGAGCTGCCGCACCTGAAGCTTATTGTCCTGCTTGACCAAGCTCCTCCCGCACCCATGAAAGGGCAGAGCGATAAGCTACCGCCTAGCCAGATACACATGAACCAGCTTGCGGCCAGCTGGGCGCGGGAGAAGGGTGTTCGCCTCATTAAATGGGATGAGCTTCTCGACCTTGGGCGCCGGAACCTACATGCGCACACACCGCCAACATCCACATCGGCCATCGCGATGTACTGCTACACGTCCGGCACGACCGGCAAGCCGAAAGCTGCGTTCGTCTCGCACGGACAGCTCGCCATGGCAGCCGAGGGAACCAAGGTGTTGCTGCCACCGGTGAAGGCTGCGATGATCGGATACCTGCCCGTCGCACACGTCTTCGAGTGCCTGCTGGAGGCTGGCGTGATCACACGCGGCGGCCGCATCGGCTACTCAACAGGCGATCCTCTGCGCCTGGTCGAAGACTGCCAGCTGCTCAAGCCGGACTACTTCCCCGCCGTGCCACGCGTGCTGAATCGCATCGCCGCGCAGATCCAGGAACAGATGAATGGCGACAGCTTCAAGGCCAAGCTGCTGCGCCGTGCGGTCGAGAGCAAGCTCGCGTACCACGATATTGACGGAAGCGTCACACATGCCTTCTGGGACCGACTCATCTTTGGAAAGGTCAAGGCCATCCTCGGCGGCAACGTGCAGCTCATGATCTGCGGCAGCGCGCCCATTCGCCCAGAGGTGCTCAAGCTCTTGCGCATCGCCTTTTGTGCCGATGTTAGAGAGGGCTACGGTCAGACAGAGAATCTCGTGAGTGGGGTCGTGCGAAGCGCCATCTCGCTACCGTTTACTGCCATGCTGAAACCGTTTCTGTCTACTCTCCTTTCGTGACGCAGGGCTATGTGCGTACCAAAAAGAATAGACTGATTGAGAAAGTTGACAACAGCTAACAAAAACCGGTCGTTCTTCCTGTTCCTTTATAGTGCACCGTCAATATTGGCTTCAGGAAGGAAGTCGGCAGCGTCGGCGCGCCGCAAGTGGGAGTCGAGTTGCGCCTGAAAGACTGCCCGGAGCTGAACTACTTTAGCAGCGACAAGCCCCGTCCGCGCGGAGAGCTGCTCGTGCGCGGGCCCAACGTATTCAGCGGGTACTTCAAGGACGAGGCGAAGACACGCGAGACTATCGATGAGGAAGGCTGGCTGCACTCGGGCGACGTCGCGTCCGTCGATGAGATGGGCAGGTTCTACATCATCGACCGCGTCAAGAACCTTGTCAAACTGAGTCAGGGAGAGTATGTCGCGATTGAGAAGGTCGAACAGACGTACAACGGCAGGGACCACCTCGCGCAGATCATGGTGTATGGAGAGAGTCTGCAGGGTAAGTTGGTCGTTTCTGAACGTCTCAAGACAAGCGTTTAACCGAGCTGAACGCCTCTCCTTTTGTCCATAATTTCAGACTATCTCATCGCCATCTGCATTCCGGAGCCGGAGCCGTTCGCACGCTTCGCGTCCAACGTGCTCGGGCGCGCCGTCTCGCCATCGGACGTCCCGTCGCTTTGTGCGGACGAGAAGCTGCGCGAGGCTGTACTGCTGGACCTGGTGCGCTTGGGCAAGGAGCGCGGCCTCAACGGCGTCGAGATGCTGCGTGGCGTCCACCTGTCGCCTGAGTTGATGAGCGTTGAGAACGGACTGCTGACACCGACGTTCAAGACCAAGCGGCCCGAGGCGAGCAAGTTCTACAGCAACGCTATCAAGCAACGTGAGTCATGCATCTCCCCGGCCTCTCTTTCATCCATCTCTCTGGACACAGGTGGATTTCAAAGGCTGACCTTCGTTTCGCCGCACATTCCTTGTCCATTTCACAAGTGTACGCAAAGGGGCCGGTGGACATTAACTCTGCGCACATCTGAAAGACATGCGGTCCCGGAACACGTGAGGTGGAAATGGAATGTGTGTAAATAGACGGGAGCAGACCAGCCTGTGTCAAGTATGTATGTAGCCGATGATCCATAGAAAGCAGAGATATCATTTCGTATAGTCAAGCCGCCGTTCCCCTGCCGACGTGCGAAGAAAAGGCTATAGGTGTTGCACATTTGCTTAGCGCTGGCGCTTCCGTCTTTCTCCCTACTCCATTCACAATATGATGTTCCAACCGTGATTCACTTCATTTGAGCGTCTCCTTTCCCTTGCTGAGCGACCGATTCCCCAGGTCCTTGGCCTGTTGCCCGAAGGCCTCAGCCTCGCGCTGCATCGCCGGTTTGGAGCTGAGGGTGCTGGCGCCGCCGCTCAACGACTCGGCAAAGTTGTACCCCAGGCCGGCGGCGCCGCCGAGGCCTGCTCCGCCCAGTGCGCCGTTGAAGAGGCCGACTCTCCGGACTGTGCAGAATGATGATCCGGCGAGCGCAGGGGAATGAGAAGGGGGGGGAGAAGTCAGCGGTGGCAGCACTATCCTCGCCGCCTCGCCGAGCTGGTACTCACGCAGCAGCGCAGGCAGAACGAGGGCGCCGACGGCGGCGCCGATCAGGTGGTAGTCCTCCTGGCGCACGCGACTGCGGTCGTAGCGCAGTTGCGTTGCTTCTTCCTTAAGCGTCGCTGCGCTCTTCGACGCCGCAGTCACGGTGCTATAGCCAGCTCCGAGCGCTCCTCCTGCGAGGGGGATGGTCCAGCTGGCGATTAAGATTCCCCCAGAGAAAGAGGGGGAATGGAGAGGAACATGTCAGAAGGTGGGCTCGCTCGGGGCCGGTTTGCATGAACGCAGGTAAAGCTGGCCAAAATCGCTCACTTGTACCGCGCCAGCCGGTGAAAGCTAAACGCGCCATGCCGCACCGCCTGGACGGCATAGATGGGTGTGGCGGCGAGGCAGGCGTACTGTGCCCACTGCAGAGCGGTCTTGCCTACGACGTAGGACCGGTCATCGCTGTCGGCAAGGTGCGAGAGGTCGTTGCGGGCGGCCATGGTGTGCAGTAAAGTGTGCGGGGTAGCTGGGCTTGGGCCGAGGTGTTCAACGGGAGAAAGAAGGGTGCTTCAGCTTGCTTGCAGTTTCCCTCCCGCTGTCGGGTTCGCGGGAGTGGAGCGTCAGGTCGGAGGCAGATGATAAGATGATGGAAGGAGAGCGTAGGAAGGATGCCCGAGCACGCAGATGTTGATGAGCGGGGCGTGCTGCGTGCCGCGTGCAACGAGCAATAAGCGGCTCATATCTCATTTGATGACGTCGAGACATGTGTGGGTGGTCATTGGGGGCGCAGCCGAATCACGAGCAGCACAGATGGTTCCGGAAGAGTAGGGTTGCGTACCAAATGTGGCGCCAGTGGAATGTATGTAGGCGGAACTTCGCCAACATCACCATTGCCATCATCATCACCATGGACCTGGACATGTCCTGATGCTGTTTGTCGGTAGCTTGTAGTGCGCATGTAGTTTGGATTCAGAGAGCCGTGCAGTTGACCCTTATACACCTTGCAGCGCGGACTGCGCGAAAGCGGCAGCACCCATCGCTCGCTTGCTTCTTTCCGCTCATTCATACTGAACAACAGAACAACGGCTCACAGCGGCCTGCCCGAACAACAGCAGCAGCTCCGCCCCGCCTGAGCCTCATTACCACCCGCTGGAGCCGCTTCTTCGACAGACGCATGTGTGGTGGCTATATGAATAGCACTGCTCATAAGCATGCCCTCCTTTAGCTCTGCCACGGCAGCGGCAGCGGCCGCAGTCGCAACAACAGCAACCGACACGCCAACGACAACACCCTCTCCGCTGCTGGACATCTACCTACCCCCGCACGAGGCGCAGCGACAACGGCACGCACAAGTGCAAGAACAAGTACACCAGCAGCAGCAAGCTCGCACCGGCCCAAATCCCATAATTCTAACCCATACGGCATCCACTTCACGACCCGCCTCGATGACCGTGCAAGTCGCAAACCTGCATCGAGCAGCCGAAGTCGCTTTCTACGAATGGCGCACCAGCCGCGATGCTCTTGCAGCTGCCACCCATTCATCTTCATCGTCGTCTTTTTATTCAAGAGGCGCTGGTGACGCTCAGCAAGAAGGACCATCATCTCTACCTTCAGCAAGCAGCGACTGGATTCCAACCGGGCGCGCAGAGACTGACCACCAAGCCTGGCACCGTCTGCTCGCGGACCTGGCCTTCGGCGCAGGCGTGCGACACCGTGAGAATCGCGCAGCAGCCATATCTCCTCCTTCTCCTGCCACGAGAATCACTTCTTCTGGCTCTGGCGTGGCGTCAGCGTCCGATAGCGAAGAGGAGGCAGGTGACGGCCTCCGCGGCACGTTGCTCGGCAGGGGCATCGCAGCCAGCATGCTCTCCTTCTCCGCCGCGTACCCGGAACAGATCTCGCTGCTCGAGGTAGTACGTTCCGGCTCCGGTCCGATCGGGCCCAGCCCTGTGACTGCGCAGCCGAGGCTGCTCTCACACTCACTCTGGTCGAGGCGTTATCCCGGCCCCGCTGGCGAGTGGCTCCGCGCCGAGCTTGGCAGGCGCGCCGCTCCGTCCACTTCCGTTTCCTCGTCATCATCTCTACAAGTGGGCGAAGCACGAACAGCAGCATCAGCACAAGCAGCGGAAGCAACAGGCGTTAGGCGTCAAGGTGCTGGCGCGGGTCCGGGCTCTGCAGGATCTGCTACACAGCGCCAGCGCACGCACACGCGCACCCTCGCTTTCGCCGTGCGTGACCCGGCCTCACGCACCGCTTTGGCCGCAGATTTGGGCCCCGAGTCGACTCGACAACAGGCAGCGGCAGCTGGAGAGGAGGAAGAGCAGACTGCGCAGCAACAGCAGCAGGCGCCTGCGAGCGTGCTAGCGTCCGAAGCGGCGTCGAACGCATTCTGGATCTCGGTGTCATCCGTCGTGCGGCAGCCGGCGACGGCGCGCTCGATGATGCAAAATCGCATCGCGTTGGCCGCCGCAGTGGACGCCAGGGTGATGCGCCGCGCGGCACGCGCGCGGCTTCGCGATAGCGAGCCCGACGGTGCTGGCGATGGCGACGAAGCAGAGGCCAACCGGACGCTACGCAGCGGTGCGCCATCTCCCGTTCAGAGCGAGACAGCTGCCATGACGGCTACCGTCCGAGCAGGAAGCGCGAGCGCACCGTCGGCCGCTGCTCCCACTGTTGCTTCTCTTGCTCGGGCTCCACCTCAGGGCCACGCTCAGACCCTGGCGCCGTGGAGGATACCGCAGCTCGCTCGCCGATCAGCGTTGCCGCCGGGACTGTTCGGGCCCGATGGAGTCCGAGCGCCGTTTTCGACGTCTGGTTCGGTCGGCGGCGCCTCAGGCGGCGGCACAGCTCTGTCAGCATCGTCGCGACGGCCGCTGCGAGCGCATGATGATCCCGAAGGAGAGTTGGCAGACCTCATGCGCGCGCTGTCGGATGTGCATCTGCGAGACAGAGACGCGGGAGCGAGCGAAGAAGGAGAGGGGCAACCACCTTCTGCATTGTCGTCGCAGCAGGCTTCATCGTATGAGTGGAGCGACACGCATGAGGGTAACGACGATGATGACGACATATTCGATCCGGACGGCGACAACCTGCCCGGCTTCATGCCGAGTGCCGTTGCAGGGTGGCACGGAGACCTTCCTACGATCACCCTGCATCGCAGACTCCGCGTCTCGCGGGCCCAGCGCCGCTCTGCGGCTGCTGCTGTATCGTCGACGACAAGCCGCAGGCAGGCGCTGGATCAGCCGTCGGTGCCTTCTGGATTGCTGCAATCTGTGCAGAGGCAGAGAAACCGCTCAGCGCTCGTCATCGCTGATGCGGAGGATTCCAGCGGCGGCTGGACTCTGTTGCGTGAGTCTTCATCTTTCCGTCATCTTTCCATCGCGTTAGCCCCCTTGATTACCTGTCCTCTATAAGACCTGCTGATATTGTCTCTCATGCGTATTTGAATTCGGTGCAGAAGCACCGCCCTTGGCCGACCTCAGCGTTGGCAATGGAGAAGCGCCACTGTTGTCAGCACCCCCGCCGCTGCCTTTGCCTAGTCCGCCCCCATGGCTGTCCGCCGGCCTGGGGCCGATGGAGCATGCCACGCCCGCAGACGACGGCGCAGAGCGCGTGTCAATGCTGCAGATGGGGCACGCCGATGATCCGCGCGAGACGCGCCGTCCGCGCCGTTTGCCGTCCGTGACGCACGAGGTGGACAGCGCCATGCGCTCCGTCCCGCTTGCACGCCCCCAGGAACTGAGTCCAGGCTGGGCTGAAGCGCTCTCGGCGGTGCGTGTGCGCTTGCCCGATGCTACGCGGGAGGAAGTTCGCCAGCTAGAAGTGACCGCGAGAGAGGCAAGCGTGAGCGACATCCCAGCGTCTTGGGAAGCTCTCGGCACCGCGCGCGAGAGCATCGTCTCGCTGCACCAGCGCGTCGTGCAGGCGTTCGAGCGCGCGCGCCTCGTGCAAGCCAGCGAAGCGGACCGGTACGCCGAGGTCAATGGACTGCTCTTATGGCTGCAGGACGAGCTAGAACTTGTGGTCGATTCGTCGAGGAATCTGGTCACGAGCGGCACACGGGCGCACAGCGATCTGATGGACTCGATGCAGTCGGCGCGCGCACAGATTGTCGAGATCAGAGCTAGCTTGCTCGCGCTGACTTACGCACAGGTGTCCGCCGCATCGGCTCCAACCACAGCTCCGGCTCCGGCCCTGCCAAATGACGAGCCGTCGCCGAGTGCGCAAGCGGAGGGGCCTTCCCCTCCCTCAGAGAATCCAGAGGAGCCTCAGCGTCCTCGAGAGATGGCCCAGGCGCACTTTTTTTCGCAGATCCTCTCGGACAGCTTCTTCAGCGGCAGCGAAGCCGAGCGCGACTTTTTGCAGCGCGAAGCAGGCGCGCAAGCGGATGCATCTGTCAGTCTAGAGACTCTTCAAAACGATACGGAGCAAGTCTGTACGCAGGAGCCGGAGGCACAGATGGAGCCAGCAGCGATGGCTGAGGGGGAACTGGTAGGGCAGACAACGTTGGCAGAACTAGACTTGAAGTCTGTGGCTGACGGAAAAACAGTCAATCCGGATATCGAGGAGGCATGTCTGCGCTTGCTGAGCGCAGAAGACAGGGACTCGTTCGGAGCCAGTGTGGCGCAGCTCGCAGCTCGCGTCGACATGCTGGCGCTCGACATGGTGAAAGCGCAGCGCAAGAAGCGCTCCGAATTCTGGCGCTCGGGCGATGCTTCTTGGGTGCGAGAGTCAACTGCGGAAGGTCAGGATAACCCTGCCATGTCCTCGCCTACCAGCACTGGTGACCTACAATTGCAGGTTGTCACGCGCGTGCACGGGCGCTCGCTGGACCACAACTGTTTGGTTGAAACGTCCGCGACTGCCCGAACGTTCCGCGCGTCCGCGTTTATGCCATTCAGTTTCCGTGTGGTGGGGCTGTACAATGGTGATGCCGAGCTGCCGATCGTCAAAAAACTGGTCGAAGCGAGGCAAGCCAGAGGCGAGCTGTCACCAGCGGAGAATGTCACGCTAACCCGGCTCATCAGTGTTGCATCGGGCTCCTCGTCTCGGTCGGAGAGGCTCAATGCTCTCTCCCAGCTCAGCCGAGAGGACATTAGCGTGCTCCGCGATCTGGCGAGGCGGCGCATGCAGGCCCTGCGAGCAGAGGAGGAAGTGATCCAGCAGCAGATCCGCAATGCAGAGCAGCTGTTGCGCCTTCGGCAGTCCGGTGTAGCAGCGCCCACGCGCGCATCGACGGTACGTATCGCCGAGCTGCTCCAGGACATGCCGTTCCCGGCCGGTGGCGTGCCGTACAGCGAGGCGGAGAAGGCGTGGCTGCAAGAGCTGCACACCGAGCTCGGCGACGCAGTTGACGGCAACCTGGCAAAGGCAAGGCCAGGCAAGCTGCTGTACTCGCGCAAGACGTCCATCGAGCAAGCGCTCGAGCGTGCCTCATGCACAGGCGCCAGGGGAGCGGATGCGGTTGTCAGCCTGTCGACGCTGTTCCTCATCCGCTCCGCCGAGAAGCGCAGTGCGGTGGACATTGCCGTGTTCGCGACCGAGGACGAAGCTGCAGCGGCGACGCTCGCGCAAGAATTTGCGGGCGTGGACGCGGACGAGATTGTCTCGCTGAGCAAGCAGCTTGGATTCTTTTCGCGGCCTGGCTTTGCGGAAAGGCTACGCGTGGGGGCGGAGGCGCAGGAGGTCCTAGAACAAACAGGCTTTGGTGACCCCTTTGCCGTCGAGCGCATCGAGCGTGCTGCTCGTAGATGGACGCGCGCCGTGCCTCGCGTGCTCCCGATCGCGCTGGTGCGGTTCAAAGCGGGCGACTTTACCGCAGGCGTCGGCTGGCACGGTGCGAACCAGATGAACATGACAGGCAAGGTGCTGACATTTATGGTCATCGGCGAGGGGCAGGAGGTGGATCTTAAGAGTATCAACTGTGCGGGGACGTGGGGCCGCAAGTCGTTTGCGCACTGCGACCTGTACTCGTAGTGTGTGTGATGTGCATCTCAGAGGGCATGAAGGTATATATATGTACATACTATATGTGCATGGCGCACAACAACAGCGCGTTTCGTCATTTGTGAACGGATGGATCATGTAATGCACGGTCGTGGCGCGTCGATCCATCGCTGGCGAAAGGAGTCACGTGATTGCACTATTAATCTTGTCCAGGTTGAATGCAGACTGGCAGGCATTCCTGCGCGGTAGGCCGCGGAGGGCGACGCAGCCTCCGCCCAATGGCATGGCATAGATGGTCCCCCCCTCGAAATTGAGGGTGTGTGAATTGAAATGTATCAAGTGGGTGGTTGCTAAAGAGTGAAAAATACTAATCAGCCATGCACGGGGGCGGTCAGGGCAGTGTTGAAAAAGACTCCCCTCAAAATCGCGGCCAGGCTGACACTGCTGCAGTGCATGCTGCACATAGGCAAGAACCCTGGTCCTAAAGTCAAAAAGGTTGAGACCGTGGCAGTCCCAACCTGAGGCCGCAACAATGGCTCCCACAGGATCGTTGGGGTGTGGGCAGTCCGTCTCATACGACCTGGGTGGTTGTGCGATAGAACCCATCTGCACTTCGCCGAGGGGGTGAAAGGCGGAATGGGGTCAACCCTTCGCTCGCTGCGTCCACATACGCATAGATCCTGCCTCAACTTCAACTTGGCCGTGCTGTGGGTGCAGTCTCTATTTTCGGGGGGACTGTCGCTTTTTGCCATGAGGGGGGTTGAGTGACCGACCACGCCAAAAACCAACGCCCCAACTCACCCCTCCTCTTTGTGCCTGTCTCTGAGTTCAAGATCAACGATCACCACCAGCAGCTCAGCTCCTGTCTCTCTCACACAGCGCCTGGGCTCGACTGTCACGTGGTAAAAGAAAGATTCGTGTCGGACTGCGACGCGACATCTGCTCGCTCTGCGGGAGAGAGCAAGCAAGTCGCAAACACCCCACAACCTTGACTGACTGACTGGCTGATCGATCGATCGAAGAAGAAAAAGACAGCCGCGGTAGCCGCACCGTGTCTGCCCAGTAGCAGGTCTCTGCTCGCTCTCGCCTTGGATTCGGCGGTGGGGGATCATCACACTCGGATCTACAGAGTAATCTGCCACAAAGAAATGCAAGGAGATTCACTCCACCTAAAACAGTGAAACGAAGGTGAATGAATGTGGATATGTACAGGAAGAAATACTCATCGAGCCTCGGACGCTGGCATACCGCGTGGGTTTGATGACGAGGAGAGCAGACCTCTTTTCTTTTGGGTCCAGGATTCAGAGATGTACCTGCGCCCTGCAACAACCACCGCAAAGCTTTTCTCGCTCGTGACTGCTCGGTTGGACATGCGCTGCGTCATATAAAGGTGTTTATCTGGCTCGGTCGGGCAGCAACTTCAGCATACACCCGCATACCCTTCCATCGACGGACACATACCCCTACGTCTGTGAATTTTCCCTTCGATACCTCGCCCAGCGCAACGCTGCTCCTTCCACAATCTCCCAAGATGGTCCGCGCGACACGCTCACTTCTTGTCGCAGGCGGCCTTTCCCTGCTCGCCTTGGGTGGCTCGGCGCTGGCGGCGGCAAACGCCTCCGACCCGGCCACATACCAGACCATGGCGTCGACGCTGCTCGAATTCCAAGGCGCAGACATAACGCCGGCCATCGTCCCCGAGGAGCTTCTCTCGCTCTCCGGCGCTCTGCAGGTCGCGTTTGGCAACCTCACCGCCGAGCTTGGCAGCACGGTCCCGCTCTCGTCGGACGCCGCGTCCTCCTCCTCAGCGCTGCTTGCACAGAGTCCCGCCATGTCGCTCAATTACACCCAAGCCGTCACGCAGCAGGAGCTTTTCTGGTCACAACTGTTCACCGTCATTGCCTTTGACGCGGCCTACCCGGGTGTGTCCGCGATCAATGGGACGGTCGCGGTGACGCTCCAGTACCTCTGCAACAACATGACCGTCGTCAACGGTGCGCTTCGCAACATGACTTCACCTGTGCAGGCGTGGACCGCGCCGAACGTGACTGACGGCAGCGGTCCGCACCGGTTCGTGCAGCTCGTCGTTGCCCAGGGTTCCGACTTTACGCCGCTCCCCGCCGCGCAGCTGGCGAGCGGGGGCAACTTCAGCCTGGCAGACTACGTCGCGCGCACGCGACTCGGCAAGGTCGTCGCGGCCAATTACTTTGTCGTCGAGAACGGCACGCACATCGCGCCCGGCATCGACCTCAAGCCGACCCAAGCGGTGCCCATGCAGAGTGTCCTCGCCAAGGCGACCAGCATCTCGGCCAGTATCATCGCAGAGGGCACACGCTCCGCGCAGCTCAAGGCCGCCAGCGCCGCGCACCGTGCGCATAGTGCCAGCGGCGCACAGGCTGTCGCGCTCGTTGCCGTCATCGCGCTCGCATCCGCGCTCGCCGTCTTCGCATAAAGGCACGCCGCTCGTCCCGGCTCGTTCTGTCTACCACCGCTTGCATCTTCTGTATCACCTCGGCACGCTTCTCGTCGCTCACGGCCCGGCCTCGATAGACGCAGGCTTATATCATGCGCACACAACCCCCCCTTTTTGCTTTTCGCCTGTTGCAGCCTTCCCGCCAGCTTGCTCGGTGCTGCAACTCGTGCCGCAGCTCGGCACCACTCTTAACAAAATAACTGCGAATGGCGGTACACTATACCACCTGCTTCCGCTTCCGCACACTCGCACTCGACCGGGCCTCTTTACTATTGTCATGGAGATGGCACCTCGGGAGAATTTGCTTTGATATCCTTTCCCTCTTGTTGCATGTCCTCTTTCACCTTTTGCTGTGGGTGCTGTATCTTATATGAAATAGAGTCTGGCCTTTCTTGGCTTGCGTTTTCTAGATTCTTGGTCCGTCCAGTCACCACCAGTGTGCTCTTTCGTTCTAGCAGAGCGCCTCCAAAGGCGATGGAATATCGAAAAGTTGAGTCATCAATGTGCCCGTTTTGTGGGGAATAGGGTTACGCCCAACCCACAAAGTCCGAGACTCCGGGGGTCATTAGGCACCCGTAAGGTAGCAAGCCGCTTGCGCCAATAAAAGGGGTACAGGGTACCGGGTTGAGTGCGGCCATACTCTCTCACCAACCATCGCTCAGATGGGCGTGGCGCGTGGGACGACGTTGTTGCTCACACTCGACCATCTCCTCTCGCTTTATGTAAGCGTGTGCTCACATGTGACAAGCTGAATGCGAAACTGGGAAAGGATGGGCCGAGCTTCCTTGGATGTACATTGCGGGGGCATGGTCACCGGTTAGCGGAGGCTCTTCGCTTCGCCAACAACGACTTGCTCGCCTTTTGCGCTGAGAACCCGGCGCTGTGACTTGGTTACCCCGAGTAATGATGTCTGTCAATCCGCAGCTACATACTAACTACCGCCCTCCCCACCCGGTCGGCAAAGGCGCTCGGTCATACGCTTCTCGGTAAGCCAAGCGTGGCATACTGCAGCAGACGGATCTTGCGGCCTGCAAGTTGTAGATCACGGCGCTTCTGGTTCCACAAGGCGTCAATCGCTCGGTCTACGGCCAAGTCACACAAGTCAGGCATCAGACCGGGTCAGACACCAGTCGCTGCGTCAAGTGGTCACCTGCGCCTCACATACACGAACCTTGGAGGTAGGCTGAGCGTCGCTTTGCGCTCATTGGCCTTCGTCGAGGCGGCGCTTCCGCTTCCCTTTCGCTGCCCTTAGGAAAGCGTGTCACACTTTCGGATGGCTAGCGTGGCCTTTTAGCATCAACGGCGGCAACAAGGGCCGCTCGTCATACCAAGGTCGACGGGATTTCAGAATGGGCAGCATGCCGCATTTTCCGCCGCTACAGCACCAACATCCCACCTTGCCGCCTCTCGGACAGCCGGTTGGCTATTCGATCCACCATTCGGAGCGTCTCCACGCCATGCTGCCCAGGCCCCAGGCAAACGAGCCTAACCCGCCTCCACCTTACCACCCACACCAACACCAGCGTCAGCAACAGCAACAGCAACAGCATCAGCATCAGCAGCAGCAGCAGCAGCATCAGCATCACCAGCTGCCACCCATGCCTGGGAGTTTGTGGAGGAGCACCAACCCGTCTCTCCCATCGTCCTTGCCTGCATCGGCCTGGTTGCAAGGATGTCCGACTCACTGGCAACACCACTCGCCGCCTCAACATCGACATCAGCAGTACCAGCACCCACACCAACATCAGCGCCACCAGCAGCAGCATAGATCTCCGCAGCATGCGGGAGATTCGTCGAACTCGCATGACCTGAAGCTAGATGATTCCTTCCCCGCCAACAGTGTCGGGCGGAAGGAGCGATTGGCTAGCAGGGAAAGCGCGCAAGGCGAGGCGAGCGACTCACAAGCAGGGAACGGGACCGCCAATGGGAATAAAAGTCCTGCTACAGCTGCACGTGCGACTTTTTGCAAGCCGAAGCTGACGCCCAGCTGCGCTCGGTGTCGTGCAAAGAAGCTCAAATGCGATCAGCAAGTGCCGTGCTCAAACTGCATCGTCAAGAAGCTGGAGCACGAATGCCACAAGGAGGAGCGTGCTCCCCGGCAGCCCAAGAAGCGCAAGGGGGACGCATCTTTCGATGGCGGCGCCGACGAAGCTGGCGGATCGGGGGACAAGGATCCTGAGGCGCTGGAAGTGCTCAAGCAGCGCATCGTCGAGCTCGAGCGCCTGCTTGCGCGCACCGGCTCCACGCACGCCACCCAGTCGATCAGGCAGCACAAGGTCGAGGGTACCGCTGCCTTCCTCGAAGAGTACATTATCCGCGAAGCCCTCAGCTTCACCCCGGTCGCCATTACGGGCGTGCACCCGTGTACGGCAGACATGCCGAACAGCAGTGGCATTTCCATGCTCGCACCGACGACCATGACCGCTGCGGTCACGTCGCCCAACACAGGATCCCCGTTACGCCAGCAAGGTAACTCGCACAGGACCGTCGTCGCGTACATGAACGAGTTTGGAGGGGCCAAACTCAGAGAGAGACCGAATGCATTTTGGGAAAAGAACGAAAATCAAGAAGCGCGTGTGCACCTTGTCGAGAGTGTCAGGTCGTTGCTTGCGGAACTAGGGCCACAGGTCCGGGCAGATCTCCTCCGGTATTGCTGGGTGAGTACAGTCGCGGCCAAAGTGAAATGCCATCAAAGGATATCCTCACACCTGCTAACTGACGCTCCCCCGCTTCTTTTTCCTCCAGCCTATCCGTGCGATGGGTATGTTCGACCGATGCATCTGGGTTCCCGAGGTCGTGGAGAATATCGAGCGCTTCATCCACCGGACGCACCAGTACGCTGATGGCTGGAACGACATGAACGAGCTTGCGCTCTTCTGCATGGCCATCTCCGTCGCGATCCAGTTCTACCCTGGCGTTGGCACCGTGCGGCGGACACTGCCTGCCACAATGAAGCACTGGAACAAGGGCAAGCTGATGCTCTTCCGGAATGCGGGCCGCGAATGTCTCGCGCTTGAGCAGAACATGGCAATCGCCTCGCTTGAAGGCCTACAAGCACTGATCCTGCTGAGTGGCCAAGGTCTCGACGATGCCGACTACTCTGCGTTCCTCGACGACATCCTCCGGCGTGGCGTGATCCGCATGGAGCTCAACAAGCTCGGCAGCCTGTCCATGCTTGGCTACGAGCCAGGCACGACCGTTGAGCAGTGCAGGCGCAAGGAGATGGCTGTTCGCGTCTTTTGGCACGTCGTCTCGCGAGACTGGTCGTTGGGGCAGTCGACGCGCACGTACACGTTTCTCCCCGAGCAGATCACCACGCGGCCGCCATTGAATCTCAAGGATGTCGACATGCGCCAAGTCCCGTTCGCGCCGTCGCGGCCCTTTGACGAGTGGACCGAGACGTACATGTTCATCGCCAAGATCCACCTGTCGCACATCGTTAGAGGCTCTATCGACATGCTCAACGAGCAGGCGCAGAAAGGCGGCTCGAGCCGCGTATGGAACCAGGGAAATCGCGCCATCCTGGACGAGCAGTACCAGTTCTTCCTAAAGCAGCTGCCGAGCTTCTTCCAGCTTGATATCCCCTTTGAGGGCCCGTCGGAGACGCAGAAGGGCGCCGCAGAAGTGCAACGCTGGCTCCTCCATCAGCTCGTCTTCAGCCTGCTCCTCAAATTGCACAGGAGCGATCTCGGGAAGAAACGCGTGCAAAGCTCATGCATCAGCTTGTCATACGTCATCCTCGAAATTCACGACAAGGTCCGAAAGCGATGCCGAGTCATCGACTCTTTGGCGTGAGGGTGACTGTGTGCACGTGTTGGCCCAGTACTCTTGTCTGACAACCTCTCATGATTGCGCACTTTCCTACAGGATCAATCAGGATCACGTCTACAGCGCATGCATTGTGCTGCTGCTGGACCTGTATGCCGACCACAGCGCCGAGGCTCGGCGTGCCACTGGTCTGGACCGCATAATGATTCGCTCCAAAATCCGGCGCGCTGCCGGCTGGCTGGACAAGACGCAGCCGCGCACGGCAAAAGCGGCGCGTCTCTTAGAGCGGCTCCTGGACGAGGAGGAGCGACACGTGCAAGAGAACGGCGAGTCGGGCGTCGTCGGATATACACGCCTAATCGAGATCGCTGCAAGCATGAACGAGGAGGAGCAAGCGCGCGCACGCGGTGAGACCTGTTCCCTGCGGCCGTCGCATCTGACCGATTCGCATCAATCAAAGGTCGACACCGGTCTTCACAAAGAATCATCACCTGGTAGCATCTCGCGATCGACATGTCTGTCGTCCGAGACGCCGGCGACGCCGGTTGATACGGCGCTTTACCCTTCGCTCGTCTGGCCGTACGAGGGGCCGCCGCCTGCGCTGACGACAGCGGCGAACGTCCTGCAGGTCCTGCGTTTCCCTAGCGCGTCTTCCGCCATGCCGCCCGCACCATCATGCACGGGCTCAACCAGTACGGACGCATTGCATGCGCTCGCAAGCGGCAGTGGCAGTCGCGATGGCAGCAGCAACGGCTCACCTGCTGCATTTGGCGCGCTTGCGTCGACACCTGCGCGGTCTATCGCCAGCATGGGCGACGGACGGTCAGCTAAGGTTCCAGTGATAGCATTGGACCCCTCGCAGTCCTTCAACGATGATCTTCTGTGGCAAATGGTTTTCGGAAAGACGACTCAGACCGGTTTGCAAAAGTCCCGCTGAGACAATAGGTTATGTTTTGTTTGCTTGCTAGATTTCCTTCTTTCTTCCTGATCTAGTGCTACTATGCATTGTGTGTTCATATATCCTATAGTATGGTGCCATTGGCTGCTTCCTATCTATCGCAAATCAAATGTACCGGAATCGCATCAATCAGTCGTCGCCACTCTCGTAGCACACACCGCGCTCGTGCATATGGATTGCTTCCTCATCCGAGTGAAGCATTTGCACATTGATCAGTGTGCATCGCTGCGCGGTCACCTCAAAGGACACGGTTTGTTTGCTCGCCGAGCCCAATCACTGTAGTCTCCAACGGCATCGCAACACGGAGGCAAGCGCAGAGGACCGGAATTGGGTGGCTCAGTGCGCATCGCAACTTGGCCAGCATGGAAGCGTCAATGCCAGAAGATGTTCTCTCGGGTGGTAGGGTACTTACTATATGAGTCTCCATTGAGCCATGAGGATTGCGCCGTCAATAGCGAAGCGCCAAACGAGAGATTCTATAATGAAACAAAGAACGGAAAAGAAAGGAAAAAGAAAGGAAAAAGAAAGGAAAAAGAAAGGAAAAAGAAAGGAAAAAGAAAGGAAAAAGAAAGTAGATCGAATGCTCGCCGTGTCACGGCGAGCAAAGGCGACGAGATCGCTTTCATGTTTGCAGAGACAGCCTGTGCCGTGTCTTGGTGCGCTTCCATCAATGTGTCCGTATTCACTCCCGACCACATCTTACCTCGTCCACAGTCTTGATCAGTTGAGCACCGAATCAGCAGGAAACAGGGTGCAGCTCTCCACCCGCACCTGCGGCGTCCTGTAAGGTAGATAGCATACAGGCTCGATCTCCCAAGACCGCAGACCACTGCGCCTGGCCCACGGCATCAGATCTCCGTGCTTTGCTTGGCACACCCATCGACGGCGGGCTCACGCCGCCACCCCTGCTCTGCCTACATCTGAGCATCGCAAACTACTACTACTACCGCGCAATTTGAACCATGTCTGCGGACAATTTGACCTCGCGCTTCGGCTCCCTGCTGCCGCACATGCCATCGAGCGACCCGCTCGCGACGCTCGACCTCGCACCGAAGCAGCCGAGCTACCCATGGTACTTTGCTGAGCGGCCATCGCTCGTGCACGGTATCTCGGACAAGTACCTGTCGCTCATCCTGCCGATCATATGCTACTGGGGCCTGAGCACGGTGTACCACTTTCTCGACGAGTGGCAGCACCCGTTCTTTGAAAAGTACCGTATCCATGAGCCGGAGGAAGTGACGAAGCGCAACAAGGTCTCCAAGACGCGTGTCGTCGCCATGGTCCTTGTGCAACAGCTCATCCAAACTGCTCTAGGAATCTTTGTCCTCGAGGACGACGAGGTCGTGCACAAGCAGGTCTTCGCGGACCACAAGGCGCATATACGCAGCATTGGCGTCAGCCTCGCGAGGGTCGTTGTCAACATCTTTGGCATGAAGCAGGGTATGCAGATGCTCACTGCGTTCGGGACAGGCGTCGGCGAGTGGATCTATTGGTGGGGCGTCCCGATCGCGCAGTTCGCATTGGCCCTGTGAGTTCCATTCTCATTGGGCGGGGCGTACGTTGTGACGCACGTGCTGACTGTTCCCATACCATTTGCCATCAAGCATCGTGATGGACACTTGGCAGTACTTCTGGCACAGGGCGTTCCACCAGTCCAGATTCCTCTACCGCAACTTCCACAGCCACCACCACAGACTTTACGTTCCTTATGCTTTTGGGGCGCTGTATAATCACCCTTTGGAAGGTGCGTGTATGCCGCAACCTCACAGCTGGCACCGTGTTACGTGTCCGTACGTCCTGTGCCTTTAGCCGAAACAGACACTAAGCATTTCCCACATCTTCAGGCCTTTTGCTTGACTCTCTCGGAGCCGTCGTCTCGCACACACTCTCGTTTATGACTGTTCGACAGGGCATCCTCCTCTTTGCCTTCTCGACGCTGAAGACTGTCGACGACCACGGCGGATACGCGTTCCCATGGTGGATCGATCCGCTACATTTGGTGTTCCCCAACACCGCAGGTGAGTAGCACGGGCCAAAGGTAGACCGCTCGCACTTCTCCTGCTCGTCTTGGAGCTGACGCTCCTCCCCACTTTTTATCGCTCCCAGCGTACCACAACGTGCACCATGAGATGCAAGGGCTGCGGTACAACTTCAGCCAACCGTATTTCATCGTCTGGGACAAGTGGTGCGGCAGCCAGATGAACCCGGAAAAGTTCAAGGAGCTCAAGGCGCAGCGCGCACGCAAAAGCCAAGCGTACCAGAAGAGCGACGATAAAGTTGCTGGCACGGGTGCAGGGGAGTGCCAGTCAAGTGCTGTCAGTGCAGGCGCACAGGCAAGCATCGCCTTCGACGGCCTGCGCAAGCGCGATGTTGCGCCAAAAGAGATCGTCGACGCGGTCCGAGATCCATTCGTTACGACCGACCCGGGCGAACACCACGCGAAGGCTGGCACGAACGCGCCCTCATGATTGTAGCAGCAGCAGCGCGGAATTTGGCCATTTCGCTTCCTTTGTTGCTTTCAAGAATGATTGTTCTGCAGCAGCTTGTCATCTCATTCACCCACCCCTTTGCAGTTTCCCTCGTGCGTAATGTTATAATGCAAATTTGGTATGTGGTTACAGAACTTTTCTTTCCCGGCTGAAGGGTTCTTATATTGAAGCGGGATGTTTTGGATATGCCGCGAGAATAATCACATGCTAAATGTGATGCTTGTTAGGGCTACAGAAACGGTGACAGTACTGATGAAGGTATGCTCTCGAGTAGGAGAAAATGCATGGTCACTGTCTCAAGTCTCCATTGCATCCCGTTCCTCATCCTCCATTTCCTCCCTCCCTCTCTTCTGTTGCCGCCAGTTGTCGCTTCTAACCAATTGGAAAGAGACGAAAAGCAGGTCAGCCTCCCCGTAGGGCTCCCGAATCGAGCCCACAAGCGCAGCACTACTGACGCCTCAAAGCTGCTGTCGCCATTCTCTTCTCTTCGCCTCCGCGCAGCTTTGATGGTATTCATCTCCTTCGCGGATTCTCCTGTCTGTTGATGTTTCTTGTACTGATCACGCGCAAGGCAGACCGCTTCGAATTCTTTTAGTTGCCGCACGAACCCCTGCAAGAGCGAGTGAGCGAGTGTGGGAGGTGGAGAGAAGGGACGCGGCTGAATACCTCCGCAGCTGGAACATCAGAGGCGTAAGCAGATCATTTAATCACCTGGTTTATGTGGATGCAATAGCGGCGATACTGTATCATAGATATCGCGTCTTGAAACTTGAGCGCGCGCTTGTCGATAACGTACCTGCAAGCGAACAGCCAGTGGGATTAGCATTGACAGCTTGCCTGCACTGCAATTTCCGCGCCGAGCCTTCCCAACTGACATGGCCGCCATTGCCGGCGCACGGCTCATACCGCCATCATCATGGATCAGCACGCGTTGGCCCTGTACGCGAGACGCATCGACAAAGTCCCGGAACGACGGGTAGATGCTGATCAGATTCTGGTCTTGTCGGTCGTGCACGTCGAGGACAAGGTACTGGAACTGATCTGGAAAGCGCGGCTTGAGGAACAATGCCTCGCATGGAGAACGCAAGACAACGATGGAGGATATGTCGAGACGCAGCAGGTTCTCGAGGTTCTTGCCTGATTCGGCAGGTCCGACCCATATGCCTGAGACGACTTCTTGACACTCTCTTCGCATCTCATACCTGCGCGTGGTGCAGAAGCCACCTAAACTGGGTCAACAGGTACGACTCGAGGAAAAGTATCTGATGCAGCTCTAGCCTCACGTCCAATCGAGCTGCGGCAGCTCAAACGTGTCCGTATGCTGCCCCGTCATGTCTCGCGCTTCCGTGCAAGGGGGCTCGTGGCGCGGCCTGGCGGCGCGTTCGCACTTCCGCGGTTGCTGGCTTGCGTTTCTCGTACTGGCAACCGTCTGGGAGCAGGGTTTTCGAGGCTTGAGCAGCCGGTGGGGGTCACGTTGCGTTTTGGTCAGCTGTACGCAGCACGCCGCTCATCCCTCGGGAAGGGATTATTCGTAGCTGAGCCGGGTCAGCATCGCCGACGAGGGCGAGGCAGCAAGTGCCCTCCCAACAAGGTCACCTTGGGTTTCCAGGGCGCGGCGCACGCGGTAGCAGCCTTTCGATGGATGCGCCACCTGATGAGCTGCTCTGAACGGAGCAGCAGGGCTCCCATTTCGTTCATGCATTCGCAAGTGCAAGGAGCTAGGCGTGCTGTGAAGTACCTCGTGGATGTCAGGCAGGCCATTGATACCAAGTGTGATATTGAAGATCACGTGATTGGGAGGGAGTTCGGCGCAACAGACTATTGGTACCGCCACCTAGTCAGAGTGCGGCTTGGCTCGAGCGTCGTTTGCTCTGTACATTTGCATACACAGGAATTCGCATGACGTACCTCGGACCTGGCACCTGGACTCGTTTGAGCGTGCACAGGTGACCGTATAAAGAAAGGCAACACACAGTTGTTTGCCTTACAACGTTGTAGACCATATCCCCCGCTCTTCGCCACGTCGGCTCGACCTCCATCGTATGGTCGCCGCATGCCCCGGACATATTGAAGGTCAATTGGTTTTCTCGTATACCCGATCGAGCAAGATGTCGTTCGCTCACATCGTCCTGGTGAGAACCCCGCCTTCGTATCGCAAAGGGCGATCAAGTCTGTCTCTTGCGCTGCGCTGCTGCTCAAATGGAATTTATATTTTTCCTCTCTTGTTAACGACTTCCACAGGTATAAATCAAGGACGCCATCCTCTCCGACGCCGCTGTGGGAGAGCGGTGCAAGGCAGAATGCGCCAAGCTCAAGGCGTTGCCCGTCGTCCAGAAGGTGTGTAAGGAGTGCCACTACCGCCTGCCCCTCTCCATGGACAGAAGTGGCGACCTCAATTGGGGTGTTTACTCGCTGTTCAAGAACCTCGAGAAGCTCAATAAATATCTCGTCGATGAACAGGACCTTCGCAAGTCTTCCATGCAAAGCGTCCTCACGTCACGGCAAGGTAGAGCGTCTGACGTGGCATGGCTTTTCCTTCCCGTCTGTGCAGGATCTCAAAGAACAAGGTAGTGACCAGCGCAGAAATTGTGGCGAGCACGCATTGTTGGTTTCGGGAATTCCATGTTACCTTGCCCTGATCTGAAACATACGATTTGCCTAGTGCAGGATTATTGCCTACGATCCCGAAATTTAGAGCTAAGACTGCATGTGTACAATGAGTGGTATGGATATTAAGAGTACACTACGGCACGTTGCATTTTTACCTTTCCTGCAGGCTGTTGAGACGTTTCTTGAGCGCTGCATTCTCCTTGTCGAAATGCTGGATCTTGGCGTGTGCATCTGCCATCTTCTCCAACAGGTACACAGCGCGAGCCTTTCCCACGTCAGCGGTGCGCACCGAATACACTTCAGCGAGGTCGCGCAATTCGCGCTCCACCTCACGAACGATCGCCTCGTTGCTTGCGATAGCGCTAGCGTTAGACAAGAAGCGCTGCGTGTTCGCAAACACGCGGTCATCCACCAGTCGCTTGATCGCCTCCTGGAACACCGGCCTGCCCGCGCGAATCGTGGACGGACGCCCATCGGTGTGGCGGACAGAGATGATCTCCTCCTGCTCCATTGCTTTCAGTGCACCCTCGTCCCCCTTGAAGGCATCGTGCAAGGTGCCGTAGTAGTTCAGCTCTTCGTTACTTGCCAGCAAAGAGACGATCGTCCATGCTTGGCCACGCGACCACGGTAGCGTTTTGCTGTCCTCCACGTCGTCACCAAATGCATTCTTGCGCAGCTCGATGACCGTGCGGGTGATGATGTCTTCCACGGCGGACTTGACATTCTGCCCCAAGCTGACTTTTTGGATGAGCTGTGCGTGAGAGATAAAGAAAGCTTCAGATCGACTGCCGTAAAAACAGCTTTGTTCAAGAAGTACGCACCGTCTCGAGATCAGTAAGCCGTCCACCGAGCTTGTCCACGCACTCGGCAGTTTCGCGGTTCAGGCCTCCGTATTTGAGATCATCTTCAGCGCCCAGCTGCTCCTGCTTCCGCTTGAGCTCCTCCGTAATGCCGCGACTCGCTTCCTCCTCCGGAGCAGTGCCGATGAGCTCTCTCAGTTTGCTAGACACAATCTTTCTCGCACGCAGCTCATCCGCATCGGCGAGTAGCACGCCTTCGAATGGCCGATTGGGAAGGGCTTTGGTCAGCTCCTTGCCCATTGCGACCGGATTGTCGGAGACAAAAACGACGTGGGCAATGCCATTGGTGACCAACTCAGCGGACCACTCTGCCAGGGTTTGCCATAATACCGGGTTCTTGACACCCTTATGATGGAAGGACTTGATGACTACAACTGGGATGCGCCGAGCTGCGCTTGGGCTGACTTCTGACGCGAGTCCCTTCTCCATCTCCCACTCGTCTCGCGAGACACGAGCCTGCTTCTCTCCTTCGAGCGCCGCTTGGGCTTCAGCCTCCTTGGTGGCCTTTGCCTCTTCGCCCTCACCCAGAATAGCGCTCTTGAGCTTACTCACGCCCTGCCCGAGGGTGTCCGTAAGGCCGCTACCTTTCTTGTCACTGCCGTTCTCACCTGTGCTAAGCTCAGCCGCCCCTTTCTCGTCTTGCTTAGAAGCCTGCGTAGCAGCAATTGCAGCGGCAGCGGCCGCCGAGGGCTTTGAGAATGCCTTTTCATTCTCCTCCTGTCCACGTTTTCCCGCTTTCTTGGCACGCTTTTCAGCCTTCTTCGCTTCCCTTGCATTCACGGAGACAAGCGCAGATGTCACAACGCCGAGGACCTGGCGGAGCTGCGCATCGATGGGCGCGGCGAAACCGGCCTTTGAGCCGATCAGACCAACGGCTGCGAGGTCGATCAGGTTGTTCAGAGAGTTGAGCCAGGAAAAAACAGGCCAGTAGCCAGTCTCGCCAGCCAGCGCGTTGACTAGAGCAGCGTCTGCTTTACCAGCTTTGGCGATCGTGTCGCAGTCGATGTCCAAGTGCAGAACATCGCCCTGGAGAGTCCTCTCAATCAGCTGCCCTTTGCCGGAGCCTCGCGGACCGGAGACCGTGATGAATGTAGAAGGCGTCTCTTTGAGTAAGCCAGAGATATTTTTGGCAGCCTGCTGCCGCTCCCACCATATGTCCTCTTTAGCTATATCCTTGAAGTCCTCGCCTAGAAGCTGCCCCGTTGTCTTCTTTAGCCAGCCGTAAAGCTTGTACTGCTCCAGATTGAAAGTGTTCTCCAGTTTTTGCTCCACGAACCATGCGCGGATCGGATCGAAGACGACGTAAGTAATCGTGCCGAGCAGGGTCAAGATGACTGGAAAGACGATCCTCGGGTGGTTGGAGAACCAGTCCCACATCATCTTGCTGCGGAGGATCCTCTCGTAGTTGATAACGAGCGTCGGACCGTCAGGAAGCGTCATTCCATGTGCACAATTGCGCGCGGATGTAGCTCCTCGAATGCGACTGAATGTCACCGTGGCCTCGTTCGGCTTCTTTTCGATGTTGCTGATTCTTCCGTACGGACGTAGAATCTCCCATATCCTTTCTTCGCTGATGTCGCCACCCTGCAGCTGCACCTTGATGCGCGACGCAGGGAAACGGTTCAGGTCGTCTCTCCATGGGCGCCCTTGCACGACATGCAGCGAGGGTTTACTAAAGAGAATGATGGTGTTCGGGTCGTAAAATCGCTTAAGATTACGCTTGAGGGAACGCTCGATCTCAAGCAGCGCTACATCTCGATCTTCTGTGATGTGTTTCTTGTACGCAAAGGATACGAAAGCGCCGCCATCCTTTATCCTGCCGTCGACAGACGCTAAAATGAGACCAAGCATTACGGGACAGCGAGTGGTGATCTACCGGCTCACCTCTCCTCAACGCCGAGGACCTTGAAGCCGTGCCCAACTTCTTCCTCAGGCGGTATGCTGTTCTTGATGCGCTCGAGCAGAAGTCCCTGCTCTGCCGAGGCAAGGTAGCTGCGTAAATCCCACCATCCCAGCTTGATTGGAAAGCAAGAGTCGAAGCTGTCAACCGCCGGAAGGACATAGATCAGTGTGCGTCCTTGCATTCAGGTAGGTAGGCGGCTCACTACAGGTAGCCAGAAGCCATCGTCAGCTCATTGGCAATTCCATCCGCATTGACAGAGATTGGGCAGTGAAGAGGATCGAAGGGCGTTACTCCGGCGCCCTGAGCCAAGTCACGGATGGAAGATGAAGCAAAGTGCCTTTTGGTAAAAGCTAAACCCGTCAGCCTCTGATTCCCCGAACAGGCAGGCTTGCGCAGGCCTCGCAGCGACCCTTGAGCCTCATTTCGATGATTGCATGATGATGCCGAGCGAGGTCCTTGGGCATCCGCTGTAGGTCCTCGGGTAGGGGCAACGGTGGACGACCACGCTATCAACGGCCTTACAGAGCGCGCGGGCGGCGGCCACAGCCTGAGGCCTGCTGCGAGCATGGTCAGTCTGAACGCTTGATCGGATGGCTGGCGTGGAGGGTGGCAAAGTGCGGCATCCAAAGCTCAACATCGACGCAGCTGCAAGCAAAAGTGGACACGAGAATGTGGATAAGCCTGATAAAATTGGAGCTCACTGCACAGCGAATCAGGCGGCGCTCGCCTCGGTATGACATCATTATCACATCTCACCCCCCCTTTTTGCCTACTCTGTCTCTTCCACACAACTTTGGTCTCGGTAAGCGATGAGTATCTATTGTTCTCATCACGAAGCGGCGGGAGTCTATAAATACACGCACATAAGGCTTGGGCGAGTCCTAGCACTGTGTCAGGGCCGGCGTGCCACGCACCAAGCCAGCGCCCGATGCCATTGTCTCGAGTCTCGGTGGGCTGGTCATCAGCCATTGATCAACCCTCGTACATAGCGTCTGCGTCATTCCCAGCCACCTGCATGGCTCGGTGTGGGGGTTAAGGCCAAGCCATCGCGGTCCTCCGGTAATCTCACCATTTGTTCCTGTCTTGTCCCATCTCCTTGGCCAACGAAAGATCCTCCTCCTCGGGCAGCGCCTTGGAGTCGCTAAGCGCAAACAAAGGCGGCGATGCGAGACCGTACGCAAAGCCGCTCCTCTGCGCCCTGGCTCCTCCCGGCGCACTGGCCGGATATGCATGCACTCGAGCGAATTGATTCTCACCAGCGCCAGCGCCAACGCCAGAGCCAGGATTGGAAACAGCATAGTGGTTGTAGCGGGTAAGCGACGAGCCGGGACTGTAAGCGTACGCGTGTCCGAAACCCTGCCCATATGGGGCTTGTCGGCTACCACCCATGAGAAAGACCTGCGGCGTCACGTAGCCTAGGGCGGTCGTGTTGAAAGACATGATGGACTGTCGCCGCGATGCCGATGGCGCCCTTCCTGGCTGCTGCCGTTGCTGACCGGCATGGGACTGCTCCTGGCTGAAGAGCATGCCGGCTGAACGGGAGGCTGAACAGGCCGTCTGCGGGGGTAGCGCTTCAGGCGACGCGCCGATGTTGAGCAGGAGATGTGCAGCGGAGGTATCTGCGCCTGACGAACGTGCACAGCCGCTACCATCACCATTCAAATCTTCTCTTTCTTCGGTGCGGCCACGGTGCGCCCGCCCCTGGGAGTACCCGGAAGCGGGTTCGGCAGATGGTGGAGGGTGCGGGGAGCCAGGCAAGGTGGTGCGCGAGTCGCTGACGGCCGCCGATTCCCTCAGCTGCTGCCAGCTAGAACGGCGGGTAAACGGATCGCTGCTGCTCAGCGCGACCATAGGAGGAGGCAGCTCGGGCCAATTAACACAGGTTCCGTTCCCGTGGCCACCGTGACCGAGGCAAGGACGCATGGCGGGGGATGCACCAGGTGCAGCCAAATGGAGAGGATGTACGCCCGCGAAAGGTACAAAGCTAGCCGAGTTCTTTCGCAGGTTGCCTGGATCGTCGTTACTCGACTGAAGGATGGGCAAGCCGGCCCACAGGGTCATCATCGGGCTCGTCAGGCTGCGTGAGGGCAATCCCGCGGAGGCGGGGAGGGGCAAGATCATCGGGGATGGATTCTGCTGGTGGTACCCTCTTCCGCCTGCCATAATCGTGCTTCCGGTTGTCGTGCTAAGGCTTGCGCTGCTGACGGCGCTGAGTGTGCCAGACGTGGGCGGCGAGCGTTCCTCGCTGGAAGAAGCGGTCGATGAGGGAGTGGCCCTCGCGGGGGCCGTGCCGCGGCGGGGGACACGGATGGTATGCCTTGGCGGGTGCACAAAAGTGCGGGTGCGTGCGCTCGCAGGGTCTGCTCCTTCTCCCGCTGAGCTTACCCCTGGGCCCGAGACCTGTTCTGTTGTTGGCGGAGGCCCAGGCGTCAGAGGGGGGAGTGCGTCCAGCTCCATGTCGGAGAAAGTCAACCCGTCCGAGACCGTCTCTTCATCGCTGCTAGGTGCTTTGCTACGTCCTACCTCTCGGACCTGCCTCATTTGACCGGGCTCCATGGACATCGCTGTGTTCGGCGACAAAGCCTGCTGTTGTCTCGATCGCGGTGTTGGCATAGACTGCGATTTCGGATGCTGTTGTTGTTCATGAACGGGGATCTGTGCGCCTCGCAGCGGCTCCTCGTCCTCCTCGCGCTCCTTGTCTACCGTCTTGATGACTGCCTGCTGGCGCCCGGTCTCGAGCTCTTCGATGCGAGTGTGCAGTTCCAAAATGTAATCTGTGGCCAAGGTGTGAATCATCAGTTTACTTCTTCCCAGACAGTCATAAGAACTCGAATGCCTGCATCGAACTCGCCGATCGTGTGTGTAAGCACATCAAGTTTATGCAATCCGAGCTCTTCTTCCTGAGCCGGATCCTTTATTGGTACCTTGACAGCCCATGCATTTCGCCTCTTCCTTTTGCGCTTCGCCGCACCATCCGGTCCTCCAGGCACCCAGTCTGGTCCATCCTCATCTTCGTCATCCTCATCGCCGCCGGTTGCAGCACTGTACCCGGAACGCCCACGGTTCTTCTCGTCCATCTTCGCAGCACAAGCCGGGACGAGGTTACGTAGCGTGATGAGCCGGTCGTTGATCTTTTCACGCCTACGTCTTTCAATCTGGGAGTGCGTCGCACGGCGTCGAGTGTCGCGTGTGCCTTTGCTCCCACCTCGGGTTGCGCTCGCAATAAAGCTTGTGCACGCGGGCTTCCCGGAGACACAGTGTGGTGGCACTGATGCCGATTTTCCTTGCATGTTGGGGCCCCGAGACGGGAGGGACGACCCGGAGGCTAGTGACGATGTCGTTTGGGTCGACGTTTCGTGGCCACCGTGGCCTTTACTGCTCTCTGCATTCGCAGCTTCTGTCGTGGATAACGGCAATGTGATTGAGGCTGATGAGAATAACAGCGCGGAAGAGGGAGCAGCAGCTCCAACCGCAGCCTGTGCGGCTGTAGAAGAGAGAATGGTCCGTAGAGACATGTGCTACCTTTTCACTTGTACAGAACAGGTAGGTATAGTTGGCAGTCACTTGGGATTCTGGTTGAAAGGCTGTGCCAGAACTGATGCTCAGGTTCCAACTGTAGGAATCAGCTCTTCCCCCCGAGGTCGATGAAGTTGCAACCCGTGATGGTGATAGTACCGAGTTCACGGAGAAAGTCCAGTCTGTCTCTATTTGCGGACCTTCATCAACAATGCAGCGAACGCCGAAACGTAAGCAAGTTCACGAGCATCTCGAGCCCATCGCTCAAGCCTCAACCCAGTAAGGCGGATGATGTATACCTGTGGATGTGGATTATAATAGGAGCAATTTGGAGAATCATGGGGTCTGTGATAATGCTTGAACAACAGTAGCCCACGTTCGTAGGCTATGATGCAGGGTGTGATCGCACGACCTCGACTGCTCCACCCTCTATTATTGGATCAACACGGGGAGGAGCCGCACGACTCGACTGCGGGAGAGGCGACCCTAATCCTCTCAAATCTGCGAACTGGCAGCGCCCTGTCTCTCTCTGTCTCTCCATCACTATGCTCGCTTGCACATTCTTCTCCGACTGAGACCCAGACCCAAAGAGGTGCATGGTCGTGCTGGTGTGCTGTACCAGTTGTATCAAGTTTCGACACCTTCGCTTTGGGTGGCGCGTGCGCCGTGCACGTGCGAAGCATTGCGCCAAAGATACTTATGTAAGCTTCCTGGGTCGTCATTCTCTTACTCGCTTGAATCGCATTAGACGATGCTGTCCGCAAGCCAGTATTATCGCCTCTTTCAAGATTCCATGTTGATCTAATCTGGATGGACGACGAAGAACTGAAGATGGCGAGAGTGCCAATCAAGGGTGGCAACCACATCGGGATGCAGTTGCAGAGAGCACGCTGCCGAAGTGCATCTGTTGCCACGGCAAACGCCTTGTAGAACATCGAAGCGGATGTGGCCCACATTGAAAGCCTTCGTACCTGGGGTCCATCCCCGTCGGTGAACCTGCAGCGATCCATCCTTGGGCGGACGAGAGCACGGGAAGGCTGCAGTTCTGTTCCGAATTTCAACATTCCCATGCTCTGCGCTGGCCAAGAGCAGTGTTGCAATGGACAAACTCGTACCGCGCATGGCGCTCAGACGCTCGTTGCGAAGATAGAGAGAATAGGGCTATTGAGCTCCGATCAGGCTGTTATCCGCTCACCATGCTGGGCAGGAAGTTATGTACTCTGCGCTGGACATACTCAACGTGGACAACGCTTGACATGGTACAGTAGACGGTAGACCCAGCAAGCAGTACATGGTTCCAACACATCGGATAGGATGATGAGGATTGATGATTGGCGATTTCTTCTATAAGATATTTACATTGTGTTGAACTTGTATTCACACGTTTCCCCACCAGGCGCTAGCACATTGAGGATGGACTTCATGGGTCCTTCCGATCATGAGCTGTGTGTGGCGGGAAGTAAGAGGGAACAGTGGAAGAAATTGTGATCATAATTTTTCTCTTCCTGCTCTTCCTCAGCGGCTGGGTCTTTCTGAAGCTTTTTATGAAGTTGTCGTTGCTTGTGCAATCGTGTTGACATCTAAAGTTTGGGTCGTGGTATGATGCATGCATGCGCTTTTGCTTTTGTGCTCTGCTTTGCTTTTTTGTGCGAGTGCTGGTAAGATGCTTTGCCGCGAGTCTAGCTCGATCAAGCGGCAACGGCGAGGCTGCTATGGACCTTGCCAGGCGCGTAATGCCTATGGGGAATACCCCCTGCCCAAGCCAATCGCGAGCCGCCAGTCAACTCAATGTCGATGGAAGCAGCGCATGCCCGACCCTCCGCAATGGCCCAGACGATCAACGACTGTCCTCGACGGGCATCTCCGCAAGCCCAAGCGCCAGCCTGGTTTGTCTTGTATGGAGCCTTGCTGTCCTTGTCTCCCGCCTTGATGTTGGAGCGGGCGTCTTGCTCGATGCCCAAGCTCTTAAGCGCCTCATTCTCGGGGCCAAGGAACCCAAGCGCGAGCAAGCACAAGTCGCATGGCCACCTCTTCTCCGAGCCAGGTACCTTGTTCATCTGCCACTTGCCTGAGGCGTCCTTCTCCCAAGCAACCTGCACGGTGTGGAGGGCCACAAGTTTACCGGTCTCGTCCTTCTCGAACTTGGTCGTCGAGATCTGGTAAGTGCGCGGGTCGCTGCCGAAGTGCTCGGCAACCTCTGTGTGACCGTAGTCAGTGCGGAAGATGCGCGGCCACTGTGGCCATGGGTTGTCGCGTGTACGTCCCTCGGGCGGTTGCGGCAGCAGCTCAAAGTTAGTAACGGAGGCGGCCCCGTGACGCACCGAAGTACCGATACAGTCATTACCCGTGTCACCGCCACCGATGACGATGACGTGCTTGCCGTGTGCGCTGATGTAGTTGTCGTCCTGAAGGCCGGAGTCGAGCAGGCTCTTTGTGTTTGCGCCCAGGAAGTCCATCGCAAAGTGGACGCCGTCAGCCTCGCGACCCTCGATCTTCAGGTCGCGCGGCCAGGTGGCACCAGTGGCGAAGGTGACTGCGTCGTACTGCTCCCTAAGGTCAGCAGCGTCAATGTCGCGGCCAACCTCGACACCGCACTCGATGCGGATACCCTCCTCTTCCATCAGCTTAATGCGCCGAGCAACAACGTCCTTGTCCAACTTCATGTTGGGGATGCCGTACTCGAGCAGTCCTCCTGGACGGTCAGCACGTTCGTAGACCGTGACAGAGTGACCAGCCTTGTTCAGTTGGTCAGCGCAAGCCAGCCCTGCAGGGCCAGAGCCAATAATGGCAACAGTTTTGCCAGTGCGGTGTGCCGGCGGCTGCGGCTTGACGTAACCAAGTTCCCAGGCTTTGTCGATGACTGAGGATGACAGAATGCATTAAAATCGATCAACAAAAGAAATCATCGCAGCGGCTGAAGATGGACTCACTTGCTCGCTCGACGCTCTTGATGCCCACCGGCGATTCGGTGATGCCAAGAACGCATGCACCCTCGCATGGCGCTGGGCACACTCGTCCAGTGAACTCTGTATAAGGTAGCTACATCAGCAGGAGCCTCACGGTATACGTGCCTGTTCTCTCAAACTTACCTGGGAAGTTGTTGGTCATCATGAGGCGGTGGTATGCATCCTCCCACTGACCCTTGAAGACCAGGTCGTTCCACTTGGGAATGACGTTCGAGATCGGGCAACCAGTGTCAGACTGGCAGAAAGGAACACCGCAGTCCATGCAGCGTGCGGTCTGATACTTGAGCTCAGCGTCAGAGAGACGGTTGGAGAGCTCCTTGAAGTCCTTGACACGCTTGGTTGGGTTGCGGTAGTGTTCGCCGAGGCGCTTGTACTTCATGAAGCCACGGGTTTTGTCGAGTTTCGCAAGACGTGCCTTAGCGGCTTCCTCGTCGACCATAGCGTCTTCAATGTCCACCTCCTTTGGCTCAGCTACCGGGTGATCCTTCTTGGACTCCTCCTCACCACCCAGGCTGACCTGGCTGCCGTGGCGAGAAAGCGTGCCCAGCAGGTCAACGTGGCTGGAGCGCTTCTTCTCAGCAGCCGCCTTGGCTGCCTCCTCCTCCAGAACACGCTTGTAATCCAGCGGCATGACACGAACGAAGCGTGGTAGAAGGTGGTGGAACTCCTTGATGACGTGATCCGCAATCGTTGAGCCAGTGTAGTGACGGTGATTCTCGATCAGGTTGCGGAGCTCTGCAATCTCGTGCGGGTCCTTAACCTGGCCAAGTTCAACCATCTCGGTGTTGCACTTGTGGACAAAGTCGCGGTTCATGTCGAGAACGTAGGCGATGCCACCAGACATACCAGCAGCAAAGTTGCGACCCGTACTGCCGAGAATGACAACGCGACCACCGGTCATGTACTCGCAACCATGGTCGCCAACACCTTCAACAACGGCATGTGCACCCGAGTTGCGCACGGCGAAACGTTCAGCGGAGATACCACGGAAGTAGGCATTTCCGCTGGTAGCACCGTACAAGCACACGTTACCGACGATAATGTTTTCCTCGGCCTTGAAACTAGAATTCTTGGGTGGGTAGACAATCAAGCGACCACCGCTCATGCCTTTGCCCACGTAGTCGTTGGCGTCACCCTCGAGCTCGAATGTGATGCCGGGTGCGAGGAAAGCACCGCATGACTGGCCGGCGGAGCCCTTGGCGTTGATGTGGATCGTGTCACGGGGCAGACCCTCCTCACCGTATAGCTTGGACACACGGTAAGACAGAGTTGCACAAAGGGCACGGTCGGTGTTGACAACATCACACTCGATCTGGACAGGAAGACCCTCCATGAGTGCAGGCTCAGCCTCGGAGATGAACTTGTTGTCGAGACGGACGTAGAGGCGGTGATCCTGCTGGCGGACCTTGTAGGTGGCGGCACCAGGACGCATCTCGTGAGCCGGCTTGAGGATAGCGCTCAAGTCAAGGTTGCGAGTCTTGGGGGTGCGAAGGGTGTCATCGACACGAAGCAAGTCCGAGCGGCCGACCATCTCATTGATTGTGCGCATGCCGAGCTTGGCCATGATGGAACGCAGTTCCTCGGCAAGGTAGTAGAAAAAGTTGACAACATGCTCCGGTTGGCCAGCGAACTTCTCCCTCAATTCAGGGTCTTGCGTGCTGCACAGAGGGGTGAAAGGGGTCAATCATCAACGATAGCCATTAACGGCAGAGAAGAGTGAACGTACGCAATTCCAACAGGGCAAGTGTTCCTGGAATGAAATAAGGGTGTCAGTACTGCTTGCAAGAATGTTGTCAAAGGATAATGGCCTCACAAATGGCATTTTCTCATCATTATGCAGCCCATTGCGATCAGAGGGGTGGTCGCAAAGCCGAACTCTTCAGCGCCGAGCAGCGTTGCGATAGCGACGTCGCGACCGGTTCTGATTTGACCGTCCGTCTGGACAGTAACACGTCCACGCAGGTCGTTCAGCACGAGCGTCTGGTGCGTCTCGGCGAGGCCGAGCTCCCACGGAAGACCGGCGTACTTGATGCCCGTCCAGCGCGAGGCACCTGTGCCACCATCATGGCCAGAAATCAGGATGTGATCCGCCTTGGCCTTCGCGACCCCGGCAGCGACGATGCCGACACCGACTTCAGAGACGAGCTTGACACTGACACGTGCGCGCGGGTTGGCGCACTTGAGGTCGTAGATCAGCTGCTTCAAGTCCTCGATCGAGTAAATATCGTGGTGTGGGGGCGGCGAGATAAGGCCGACGCCGGCTGTCGAGTGGCGCGTGCGCGCAATGGAAGACGAGACCTTGTGGCCCGGGAGCTCGCCACCCTCACCAGGTTTGGCGCCCTGCGCCATCTTGATCTGCAGCTCGTCAGCGTCCGCAAGGTAGTTGCTCGTGACACCGAAGCGGCCCGAGGCGATCTGCTTAATTTTGCTGCGCAGCGAATCGCCGTTGGGGAGCGGAATGGAGCGCTCAGCGTCCTCACCGCCTTCGCCCGTGTTGGACTTGCCGCCGAGACGGTTCATGGCGATGGCAAGGGCAGAGTGGGCCTCCATGGAGATGGAGCCGTAAGACATGGCACCGGTGCAGAAGCGCTGGACGATCTCGGTCCATGGCTCGACTTGGTCGACGGGGATAGGCCTGCGCTTGTCGTAGGCAAAGTCGAGCAGACCACGGAGCGCAGTCGCTTTGACAGAATTGTGTGCCGCCTTCGAGTAGGCGTCCCAGGCGGACTGGTTGCGCTCGCGAGTGGCGTCCTGCAGGTTAGCAATGGAGACCGGGTCATTGACGTGGGGCTCACCACCGTCGCGCCAATGGTACTCGCCCGACTCGGGCAGACCAGGAACGGTGATGGTCTCACGCGAGGGGTATCCACGGTCGTGGAACTCGAGAGCGTCCATGGCGATGAGCTCGAAAGTGGCGCCCTTGATGCGGCTAGCGGTACCGACGAAGCATCGGTCGATGACCGAGTTGTCTAGCCCGAGGGCCTCGAAGATCTGCGCGCCTTTGTACGATGCGAGCGTCGAAATACCCATTTTGCTGAAGACCTTTAAGAGACCGCCGTCGACGGCGGTCTTCCAGTTCGCAAGGATCTGCTCCGCGCTGATATCCTCCTTGATCAGGCCCTCACGGTGGACCTTGAGCATGGCCTCCTGGGACAGCCAGGGGCAGATGGCGTCGGCACCGTAGCCGACGAGGACGCAGAAGTGGTGCACCTCGCGCGCCTCGGCCGTCTCGATCATGAGGGCGATCTTGCTGCGTTCCTTGTTGCGAATAAGATGATGGTGCACGCCACCGCAGGCGACGAGCGAGCTGATCGCGACGCGGTCACGGCCAACATTGCGGTCCGAAAGGATGACGACGCGGATGCCGTCGCGGATCGCCTGCGAGGTCTCGGTGCAGATGCGGTCAAGCGTGCGTTCGTAGCCGTCAATGACTTCGCCCTTGTCAAAGGTGATATCGATGACGCGCGAAGGCCAGTCCTTGTGCACGGTGCCGAGCTGCTTCAACGCATTCATCTCATCGATGCTGAGCATCGGGCTTGACAGACGCAGCCTGTGGCACTGATCCGGGCGCATCTCGAGCAGGTTGCCCTCGGGGCCGACGTACGTCTCGAGCGACATGACGACGGACTCGCGGATCGGGTCAATTGGAGGGTTGGTGACCTGTGCGAAGAGCTGACGGAAGTAGTCGTAAATCTGGCGGGGCGCCTCGGCCAAGCACGCAAGTGGACCGTCGTTACCCATCGACCCAAGCGCTTCCTTGCCAGTGGCAAGCATGGGAAGCATAAGCAGGTTAATCTGCTCAACCGTGTAACCGAACGCCAAAAGCTTAGGGTCCTGGCTAAGCTTGTAGTCGTCGAGCGTCGGAGCAATCGAGTGGCCAGAGGCCCTGCGGACGTGGTTAACAATGTCAGGTAGGTGCAGCAGCTGCGCCTCGAGCCAAGCGGCAAAGTCTGCGCGCTGGGCGGTGGACATCTTGAGCTCCTTGTCATCGACGACGCGGCCCTCGACGGTGTCGACAAGCAGCATCTTTCCCGGCTGTAGACGACCTTTGGAGAGGACCGTTTCGGGGGGGATGTAAATAGTGCCGACCTCGGAGGCGCAGATCATAATATCCTCGTCCGTGATAAAGTACCGGCACGGGCGCAGACCGTTGCGATCCAGATTGGCACCGCAAAAGCGTCCGTCGGAGAAGGTAAAGAGCGCGGGACCGTCCCAAGGCTCCATCAAGCAGGCTGCCCACTTATAGAAGGCGACCTTCTCCGGCTCCATCTCCGCCTCGTTGCCCTGCCAAGCCTCTGGAATCATTAGCATGACGGCCTGAGGCAGCGTCAAGACGTTGTTGACGACGAGCAGCTCGAGCACGTTGTCGAATGCAGCCGAGTCGGAGCCACCCGACTCAATGATCGGGTATAGCATATCCAGCTCGTCGGCAAACGTCTCGGAGCGCAGCTGGCCCTCACGAGCGCGCATCCAATTCTTGTTGCCGCGGATGGTGTTTATCTCACCTGCAGGGCACAATCAAACAAAAACTTAGCCTCTGCTCCGAAAGCCCAACAGTGTCAACAAAGGTTGCTCACCGTTGTGTGCAGCCCACCTCATTGGCTGAGCCCTGTCCCACGAGGGGAATGTGTTGGTGGAGAAACGAGAGTGTACGAGCGCAAAGTGGCTGGCATACCGTGCGTTGACAAGATCATAGTAGTAGTCGTACACCTGCCTCGGCGACAGCTGGCCCTTGTAGACGATGTTTGAAGGGCTTAACGAGCAGATGTAGAACCAGTTGGCAAGGCCGATCTTGTGGGTAGCGGACTTGCGCAGGACGTACAGCTGCCGGTTGAAATACTGGCTGTCGAAGCGTGCGGATGGGTTCTCGCAGGACTTGGAGGCCTTGCCGTAGTGGTCGGCAAGCACGACGAATGGTTGCAAAATCTTTGGCTCCTTGGAGAGAGCTGCAGGGCCGAGGATAGTGTTATCGACCGGAACATCACGCCAGCCAAGAACGCGGAGGTGGAGCTCGACGGCGAGGTCCTCGAAAATCTTTTGGTGCTGCGCACGGACCTTATCGTCCTTAGGGGTGAAGAACAAGTTTCCGACGGCGTACTGCCCCTGCTCAGGGAGTTGGATGCCCATGTCGAGCTCGACTTCGCGCCTGAAGAACGCATCTGGCATGCCGGTCATAGCGCCCGCGCCATCTCCGTCCCTTGCGTCGGCACCAGTGGCACCACGGTGTGTCATATTGCAAAGCAGCTGCTTTGCATCGTTGACGATCTTGTGAGAAGGCTTGCCTTTGATGTGGACCATGAATCCGACACCGCAGCTGTCCTTTTCGTTGTCTGGATCGTACAAACCTTGGGCAGCGGGGAGGGAGCCGCCAGCCCAGGAGCTCGCGTCACGGGCAACATTGTGGAAACCGGACTTGACTGGGTCCTCAAAGGTGGTGACCTCGCCATGGTCCTCGATGATGGCCGTCAGGCTGTTCTCCATTTGGTTGTTGGCAAGGCTCTTACCCGTCTGGAACGACGTGGCGACCATCGTGGGCGGCGCCGAGTGTGCGTGTGTGTATGAGTGACTCGGGTAGCACGCACGGGTGTGGCGAGAAGACAATGGTTGCGGAGATATGATCTGGGCAGCTCGTTCGCTCTGTCTCCACTGTCTCCGTCGTCGTAGCTCGACAACGGGATCCCGAAAGGCTGGAAGCGTCGAGCTGTCTTGCCTCTAATGCACTAGGATGTTCTGCAAAGAGGATGGAAGAAGAACGACGACGGACAGACTGCTGTTCACGATGGGGATGGTGGTCAGGATGGAAGAGGCGAGATATGAACGGTGGAAGATGGGTGCAAAGTCGAGCCGCGGATGGATATGACAAGCGAGAGAAGAGTGAGCAAGAGTGGGGGGGAGGGTTGAGTCCGTGAGAGAGAGAGCGCGCGGCATTGCGACGAGGCACAGTGACACTGCTCTGCCCGCAATTCCTAACTGGGGTTGACCGTCGAGATTCAGCTCTGATTCTCACCATGAGTGGCGGTATGCCCCGAGCCGATGTGCTCGATGTACGTAGGTAACTATGCACTATGAGCCTGCAACTGGAGTGGCTGGAAAGTGGAAGGGCAGGCGCCAGGCCACTGTCCTCCTTCCCCCCAGTGCCCACCATGCAACTAGGCAGGATTATCAAAGCAAAAGATGGGCTTTGCTGCTCTTTGTACGTACACTTGGAATGGAAGTAATGCACGCGTTTTGGTACGAGAAGGCGACACTGGCCCAATGCCTGCCCAGAGTGGGTGGCAAGTGCTCATGTGCCAAGGCAGGAAAGGTGGAGTCGCTGAACACTGGACATGAACCGATGACTGGAATCTAGAATGTACATGTATGTGGGCACATATGCACCATGAACACCTCCGCTGAGAGCCGCAGCAGACCCAGGCACTACATAGGCAAGCCCCAGGAGCGCTAGCCACCATAACACTGGCACATCATACATACAGATACCCCTTCCACTGCTCTGCCTGATCACGTCGTCCGATCCGCCAACGAGTTGAAAAAGTGTTCTCCGTGAACGGCCGGCACACAGGAGATGCTTATACTATTCGCCTTCGGAACAGTTCGGATGGGGAGCGGAAACTGAAATGCCTTGCAGGCAGTCAAGCATTGGCGATGTTGGAGAAGCCCTCTGGCTTTTCTCCGCGACCCGATTTGTCAGCGGCGCGAGGGTGTACCATTGTCCAAGGACTGGTTTTACGGGTGAAGCGGAGAATTGTCCACTCTCAGGCTCACATGGTCAATCGGTCCCGACCTGTTCCGACTTGTGGCGATTGGCGGCCTATGCTCACGCGATTTTCAAGCGTTGAGTCCGATATTTTATCAATACCCTGCAGATATCCCTAACAAAACGATGCAGGCTTCAGTTAGGGATCAATTCATAACTAAGCATTGGAGCAGTGTCGGCTCCAATACACGCTTCTGCAGCCACGATCGAGCGGAATGCCAGAGTGCCGAAGATTGTAATCAGTTTTACGGGAGCTCATTGAATTTCCAGCTTGTGCTTATTATATTTTTATATATTTACAGGATACTACTGGATAGCCAAGGCCCTCCATCGGATTTGCGGGCCATCGGTCGCATTGATAGTTATCTCAATCATTCCCCAGCCATCTCCCCTTACACCCGGTGACGGTGTGGCAGCATCATCGGCAGTTTCCGGACCTGGAAACCCCCGGAGGGGCTTGGCCTGCCATCCTGATCCGGTAACTTTTCGCGCTCTTCCGGGGCCCCGATAGTTTCCAATCCGGGGTTTCTGGCAGAGGCTCACCCAGTTTCTAGGCCAAGCTCTCCTGCACACGATGACGGCACCAGATTCAGCGAGAATCTCCACCGAGTCAGCCCGTATGCATGTAAGCCCCCTCACAGAGTCACAGCTGCTGCGACGACGATATGTACGAGTATCTTGTGTGCATGGATGTGCCATTTTGAAACGCTGATGGAGGCGGCGTGCGTTAAGGAAACGACCTACGGAACAACACCGATTTTGTGGGTTTGATTTGCTTATCACAAGGAAGTTCTTGCTTTGATCTTGACAAGTGCTTCGAGCTCGTTCCGCTCCACGTTTCTTAAGTTCCAAGCATCAACTTTGCACAAGTTGCTTCACTTCGCCCTC